>NW_017805453.1:1766706-1804846 GCF_001891065.2 Hippocampus comes | reverse complement strand
GGGGGGGGGGGGTTGATGTGTTTACTTTAGCGCACTGGAAGTGAAAATTCCCGCAGCCGCACAATGTTTAAGATGGATTTTTTGTTTGTTTGTTTTGTTTTTCATGCTTTGCTTTGCGTGGACTTTGTCTGTATGACACTGTTGTGTTCGGCGGGCGTCTCCTTCATGGCGTTGGACAGCTCCTCCTGAAGTTTGCCCTTCCCTTCCGAAAAAATGGTCCTGAAATGGGTGTGGAGGGGGTGTGGGGGTGGGGTGGGGATGGAGAGTCCAAATTAGAAATATTAAAAGCAAAACGCAACGTTGGTGAACACTGAACCCTCGAAATGAGGTAGTCGACGTACAGTATATGTAAGAAGACCCGGGGCGCTTCCACAGTCTGCTTACATATTCCTTCACCACCGTTGACAACAATCGGGGGGAAAGGTCATGATGTTTCTTAAGAGTCATCCGGCGTCACATGGGCTTTCCTCAACCAAAAGCACATCAACAAAATGCTACGACGACAAAGCTCTCCTGCACACCGGAGCGAGGACAGGGCATTTCTCTCAAAGTCTGAGGGTGTCGAGGTAGATGCCGTATTTACCAAAAGCCCCTTTCAGACGAGGACCGTCGTTCTTTCATGCGATTTTACAAGAAATTATCCAAGTCCAATTAATCAGTATGAAAATGATCATATGTGACAAACTATCTTGGTTCATCTATCGATGCCGACAACGTGTAGTGACGAGCAGAACAATCCACTTGCATTCGATGGCAGATGGTACAATCAACCTATGTATCCACACTGCAACAAAATCATTGCTTTGTGCTGAACAAAACAGGCCCAGATTTCATATTGAGTCTTTTTTTTTTTTTTTTGAGAAGAGGGCGTCATTATTTTAGGTCTACACTATATTTTATTGTGATGTTTTTGTTGGGTGTTTTTTTTTATTTTTCCGTCAGATGTTCCAAATGTATAAGGCTACTGATACGGAAAGGGGGGTCAACTCGTGAATGCATCCAACGTAGTATTAGACGCGCAATGCCGTCGATACGGAAGCTTGTCAGATGCATGTTGCTTGCCGTGATATACTCGCAGAGGACGCTTATTGCACCTAACCTAATCTGTTGGGCGAACTCGGTCTGTCCGATATTGAATGTTCTTTTCTGCAAAATCTGAATATAAAAACTCCCAGACACGTAAGATGGAAAAAGAGTCTTGGTCTTGTCGTGAAAATGCTCTCATACCGTTGGCCTAAATGAGCATGAAAGATCAGCTATTTCAGGTTTCGTCGTCGTACCAGTCATGTTTATTCCTCTCCGTTGGTCCGCTTTCCACAGAGTTGAACAGAACTAACAGTAGCAGTAGCCACATTTTTTCTCGTTCTGGTCGGATGACCGTCACCAGAAAATGTCAATGGCTTACCTTTTGAGCTAGACTTACGGTTTTTTTTTTAATCTATTCAATGCATTTTTTAGGTGGCAGGTTCGTTTGTTAGAGTATTACGATTTTCCGTCTCTCGACTGCATTTTTCCATGTGTGCTTAAGTGTGATATTATAAAAGGAGTGTCTACTATTGTGACGTCTGAAAGAGGCTTCTTGAGTGCTCATCAGAACTCGCGCATAGCTGGCGTCGGGCCAAAACCTCCTTTGTCCAAATTTTGGTCAATATTTTTTCACAATTCTACAATTGAAAAATTGGTCAGTCCCAAGTATTTGAATTATTATTATTTTTTTCAAATTACCGACCAACCCTAAGTGCTAAAAATGGCCTGCTGTCTGACAGTGAAACGTTAACGGTTCAGCAAACACACGGTACTTTTGGTTTCCTGAAACGTGACAGTTGTGGAGATGTGAGGATTGCGCCCGACACTAGCGATACGCACGATCAAAACTTCACTCCTCAGTCACCACCAGACCATTGAGTTAACTTCATACCACCCTTATTAGGCTTGTTGCTAAATGTGTCGTCAATGGCAACATGTGGTGGTGAATGAATGAATGCACAAATTACTCACTCACACATACACAAACACTCACACACACACAAATAAACCTCTAGAGGGAGCCGTACTCATCGTTGACAGGAGGAGCGGTCTTGGTCAGAGGCTCTGATGCGTCCACTGAGAGGGGGAGATCTGCTCCGTCTCCATTGGGCAGAGAAGGGGCAGAGGGCGGGCTCTCTAAGCTAATGAGATCATCGGGGATGGCCGAGGGTCTCTCCGTGCCGTTACTCAGCTCCAAGTCGAATGTGGCGTTATTGAGACCCATGTCGTGGGCGAGTAAGTCGTACATGTGCGGTGGTGATGCGAGGAGGTCGCTCGCAGACGGGGGAGACAAAGGGGTGGGGACATCTCGGACCAGAGGGGACAATTCTTCAGCATCCGGCACTTTGGAAGCGCCATGGATGGCTGAAGATGGGGGGTTAGGGTGGGGGCTATGAGGGTAGGACGGCTGGGCGAGCTTGTCAGAGGTGCAGTTTGAATCGGGGTCTTTGGGTATGAGTGGCGGACTGGGAGCTGGTTTCTTGGTGTCAGGAGTAAGAGGAGGGTCCGTGGCCAACGGAGAGACGGGCGGACTCGCTTTAGCCTTTAGAGCGGCAAGTTTAGGAGAGTGCCTCCGTTTGGGCGGGATGGGCGTCCCGGGTTTCTGACTCCGTTCGGGGGTGCCGGGTGGACCGTCGCTCTTTGTCTTCTCTTCTTCGTCCGCCACCCACTCGGCTCCCCTCCGCTCGACTAACGGCGCGATCTTGGCCTCGACGGCTGCCCTGCACACAGGGGGAGTCGGCGGCGGCGCGCTCATCTCGGGACTGGGTGCCGGCGCCGGGATGGGCGTGGGCGAGGGGTCGTTGGCCGGGGTGGACAAGCTACACGTGAGCGTGGTGGTTTCGCTAGAGGGGCTGTCCTGAGCGGGGTCAATGGTGGCTGTGGCCGTATCGGAGGAGAGCGTGTCCAGTGCCAGGGCAGCAGTGAAAGCCGCCAGCCTGAGAGAGCAGGGAGAGAACAGAGACACACAAAACTAGACACCAGGGTGACTGTGACACAGGAAGGGTGGCCTCGAGCGGCAGGCGAGAGGATTAGTCGGCCTCACAAACAACACAAAGCAACCGAAATCAAGAAGGACGGTAGACAATGACAACAACAAAAAAGAAAACAACAACTATGAAGGAGAAACAAAGAAGCTCATGCTGTGAGTGGACATTAATGGGAGCGGGGCCGAGGGAGATACTGAATGGGAAGGCTGGAAATCCAGGAGAGAACTATTACGCAGAACCACCTCAATGGCTTAAACAGTACCAGTGACAAGTAAGCTTGACTCGAGAGGACAAAGGTCTTTCTTTCCATGTCTTCTACTGGTATTGCTTCAACATTCGTATGACCACACAGTCGACAAGTACTCCTGAAAAGCGACACACTCTCAGTGGACTCCACTCAAGAATGACCAGAACTTGTCTGAAAGAAGTGGGCGAAAGCGGGTCAAATTCTGTCCTGGTGGGTGGACAAGTGAATTCTTGATAGTGGAGTGCAAAGTTCCAACAGCTGATAAGGATGTTTAAGAGCAGCAAAATAAGAAAGGGAAAAAAATAAACAACAACAAAAAAAACGTTTGTGCGGCTGCCAGCTTGACTCACTCTGGCTCTGTGAGGGGCGTGGTTTCGTTGGGTTCTGTTGGGCCTGCTGCATTGTGATTGGCTGTGCACTCATCCTCCGTTCGGACCTCCACGATGGGCTCTTTGGACTCGTCTTTCCTGTGGACAGATATGTGACATCATCCTCGTGAATGGAGTGACTGATGAAAGTACTTGCATTGCGATGGAAACAAATCATTGTGCGCTGTAAACGCAGTTGTCCTTTGATCACAGAGTTGGAAAAACCGTGACTTCCTTGGGACAGGTTTTTCGGTATTTAGATGGAAATGACGTTTCTTAAGTTTGCCCTCTCCAGAAAACAGATTTCGAAAAAAAAGCAGCCAAAATATCGCTTGGACCCATTTGCATGGAGCATTTGTAGCTCATTTCATAATAACAACTAAACAAATTTCCACCTAACTTATATGACAGCCTGTCATACGTTTGGAAAATTATCCAATTTCACTTAATTTGTCAGAAAATGATTTTTTTAATTACAAATACAAAGTATATATTGGTTCATCTATTTATGCCAGTGACATGTAGTGACAAGCAGTTAAATGCTCTTTTATTAGATGGCAGAGGGTTCAATTAAACAATGTTGCCATTCGCATAACCGAATGAGTCATGACTTCCTGTGGTTAGGTCAGCTTTGTGTTCAATTGAACCCGCCAAGATTTCAAACTGAGTCAATTTTTGAGAAAACTGAGACACGATCAGAAATTTTTCAGGATTTATACTTTTTGTGTTGCATCCTCGGTTGGTGGTGTGCTGTGAGACTTGTGTGCGCTCTCAAATGCGTGCTGACTGTCCTAGGATGTTGAAATTCTTTTGGGCCACTTGGGGGCAGCACAAGAACACATTGGCTACATAAGTAGAAAACAAGAATTGAAAAATCCGGAACCAGCTTTAGTCACACCTCAGCATAAAACAAGGATGAATGAAGTGCCAGGTTTTCATTTATCTGCCAAGACACTGCATGTGAACTCGGCGAAAAGGTTGAGTTTATTTATAATGACCATAAATGACACGCTTACGGCACGGCCAACATTTAAATTCTACCGGGCAATCAGGTTTTCATTCGACCATGCTTGACCACTGAGATTGTATTTGTGCGGCTACTGACATGAATGCGGCTTTGCCCTCCTCCAGGTCTTTGCCTTTCGTTCCGGAGGCCGACTTGCCGCACAGGCACATGATGAGGCCGCACTTGTTGACGAAGTAGCACGTAACGTCGACGGCCAGGAGCAGCAGGACAAATGCCACCACCAGGATGCCCGCCCACAGCATGATGCCCATGGGGAACGCCGCGTCTTCGTCCAAATCTGACACAACGGTAATGACAACACAGTAGCGAGCGCGTGATGGGTTAGTCCATAAACAGATCAATACATCTGTAAATTGCTTCGAAGAAGAAACGACTCACCTGGTCTTGCTGCGGCGTTTTATAAACGTGGGATGCAAAACAGCCCTCAATCACATGTATTCAACATATGTATTTATTTGGAGTTAGATATAAACTACTCATAAATTATCCTTGTTCATCGAGCTATGCCAGCGACAAAAAGTGACAGGCAGCGCATTTATCTTCCACTTCATGGCAAAAGCTACATCATTAACCTGCGAAACCACCTGTTGCCTTTCACACAGCAAAGCAAGTGCTGGCGCGCACACGCTGTGTAAGCACATATGAGTCAATTAGGTTGAGATCATTGCGGCATTTCACAAGATTGTGATGTGAGAATTTTCTACAGTAAAAAAAAAAAAAAGTGGAAATGTTGGGAAACACTTAAAATACAGTGTTTATGTATAAATGACACTCTTAAGACAGGCGTGCAGCTCTGTGTATGCGTGTTGGGGGCGGCGCAGCACCCTTCAGTGATCATTGTAGAAAACGTGGTTAGGTATTTTGATACACTTGGACATGCAGGAGGGAAATGTCAAATGTCACAACTCGTAATACAGCGTGGACACTATTCAAATGTAATTAGGCTCTTTCCTGCTAGCTGTTTTTGTTGGCGTAAAGGTTAAGTCGGTCTTTCCATAATATACACACTTCGGTGAGCAACACAGCAGTCACTCAGGATTTAAAGTAAAAACACTCGAGTTGCTGAGTACTGGACCGTGGTCTGGTTAGTTGCTTCCAATTGTCACTCATCTCTGTTGTTTATCGCGACTCACTGTCAACATCGGGGGCCCGGGGGGGAGACTCCAATAGCTTTGGTTTGGTTGTGTCGTGAAGACCACCACCACCACACAGACACACACACACTCTCACACACACACACTTACACACACACACACACACACACACACACACACGTCCGTCATAGTTTTTCGAAAAATGCGCGCGATTTAGCCGCCATCCAAACTACGAGAGCAGCAATGCGGTGATGACGGACAGGATGAGTGAGACCAAACAGCACGTCACGGACGGGGAGCCCTGAGTGGCTGGGATGACAATGTCCAGAAGCGGTTCGGAGATCAGGAACGTTGGAGGTGAGGGGGGAGAAAAAAAGGAGGATGAGGGGAGGAAAAAAAGAGAAGGGGATGGGGGCAGAGGAAGAGAGAAAGTGAAAATATGTCGTCTGAAAAAACAAAAAGGTGAAAACATCAAAGAAAAGAAGGGAAAAAAGCAGCAACGCATTTGAAGTGAAAAGCACAAAGCGGGAAGATGGCGCCTGAAGAATGGACAAGATGGCGGCGGGGGGAGGGGCATGGACCAGTTTTAATTAGGACTGCCTGGTTAGTCAGCGGTTACATAGCACAAACTAGCCACCCTCTTTCCACTGTTAAGACTGAGAAAGATGACACTTATTCAGGGGGAGGCGTTTCAAGTCGCCTGGCCCAGTTGCGCAGGAGCAAACTCAAGCTCATTTCACGACACCTGTCAAACCTTCCAGTCGGGAAAATTCTGCCGGAAAAGCATTTTTTTTCCCTCTCGCCGCTGTGCGAGGAAATCTATTTTTTATTTTTTTCCGGCCCCGTAGATTTATTGAGTTGTCATTTTCACCTTTCAGGGCAAAAATAGAAGGTGAGCTTTGAGTGATGCTCCTGGCTGCACTTGTGTTTAGTTGCCGTGTTAGCGCCCGAGCAAGCGGGCGAGCGGGCTAATAGGACCGAAGGAAGCCTACCTGGCATGACGGCCGGCTGGACGGACGTCCTGATGGACATGCTCGCCTGCTCCGACTTGCCCTTCTGGTTCTCGGCCACCACGGAGATGTCATAAATGGTGTCCCACTCCAGCCCGCTCAGGATCACGTAGTCGCTGTCGCTGGGCATGCGGATTTCGGGTTTCCAGTGTGAAGACTCAATCTAAAGGCACACAAGTTTGGGCTTTTCAATTGTGGTTGAAGCCACGTTTCGGGGTTAGTTTTTGCACAGTGTCATCTTATAGCAAGATTTGCACTGTGGCCACTTTTGTATGCCGCACATACTCCACACGCACATGCTGTATGGTGTGTGTGTGTGTGTGTGTGTGTGTGTGTGTGTGTGTGTGTGTGTGTGTGTGTGTGTGTGTGTGTGGGTGTGTGCACTTCTTCTTCGTTGGTTCAGATGTTTTTTTTCTTCGCAGCCGCATTTGGCAGATGAGCATTCGGCGACTCTGCTGCTGTCAAAGCACGCTTTTGTGCGCAAAATCTCCTTCTGTGTCCTTGTCATTGTGTAACAAATCTAACTCCACGCTGTTGCCTCTGCCTACAGTGCGCAGAATGCCGGGGTCGAGATTATCTTCCCGTTTTTTTTCTTCTTCTTCTTCCGTTTAACATTTTTTCTATTGATATTGATCACGTGTATTGTCGTTGTGATCCATACTGATATTGACTTATTACCGAGCCCTCATTTGAAACCAATTTTAGGTTCTCAGATTCTAATTTGAACAGGGGGCGAAGGGTACCAAGCAATGGTTATTCGCTTTTTCCAATCAGGCTTTCAAGTCTGTGCTGTGGTTTCAAGTAGGGCTGTCAAAACGAAGAACAGGGCGCGCTGCCAAGATGAATAAATAAATAAATGTATATAAATAAGCGGCTCTGCGATTTTCACCGTTGACTTCCTTGTGACTAGACAATTAATCTCGGGAGCCCAAGTTTCAAGTAACACTCCAAAATCTTGTCGGTCTTCCCAGAAAGCAACTTGATATTTTCCTCAGTTGTCACTTCCTGACACATCAGTCCAAGCTTGATACCCACTGCGTCCCGATGTCGCCACACTCACTGGTTTGAAGCGGACAAGGTAATGGAGGATGGGCAATCCACCGTCATCTTGCTTGGTCCAGCTGACTTTCAGGGAGTTGCCTATTGGCTGAAGCGCTCCTTCCAGCCTGGGAGGACTTGGATTTCCTACAGGCAGGGGAGCAGCAGCGTCATAATCGACATTTCACAGAAAAAAAAAATCCCCCGGCCAGCGAGATGGGTTATTGAGCGAGGGCAATTGTTTCGTCTTTAGAAATTGAGATGGTGGAAAGTTTGAGAAAACGTCGGCTCTTTGTTGCCATGGTCCTTATGAGGTCATTGGCACTTCCTTTGTAACTTTGCCTCCAGATGGTGGAGTCACACTCATGACTAAATGACACACGGGTGCGTGCTCATCTGATTCAGTCTGAGTGACACTCAAACGGAATCCAGATGATTGACTGATATAAACCACGCCTCCTAGTCTTCAGGGCTTTTTTTCCCCTAATTGACTGCAATGTTTACAGCACAACAAATTAGCACCGGATAACATGGTTGCGCCACTCAGCCTCGGCGCGTGGCAAGATTTCGATAGCAATGGTTAAATGCAGCACTCGTAGCACTATCAGGCACGCACAAAAGTTTATCACCTGTGTGAAAAGGCAACAAACGGAAGAAGGTGCATTGCAGTTAGACATATTTTGACGGTGTGAGGCGATGACTTTGTTAGTCAGAGCTCTCAATATGAATGCTAAAAGCTGCTGATTGAGAACCAGAGCAAATTGCGGAAAGAGAGCTTTGTTTTTTGTTTTTTTGGTTTTTTTTTTAGAGGGAGAGTATTAATTATGGTGGAGTGCCCCAAAAAGTGTTTGTTTCTGGAAAAATTAGACACAACTATGGATGTACAAAATCTGTTATTCTCTTGTTTTAATCCCCATTTGCATCCTGTCTTCGAATTTATCTTGACCGATGCTCGGTTTTAATCATTTGAGTCAATCATTTCGATGATTTTATGACTTTTGCGATGAACATATTATTTTATTTTGTTCTTTAATGTTTTATATAAAACACTTTGAATTGTCTTCTACATGAAATGTGCCGTAAATGAAACAGCTTTTTCTTTCTTTTCTGTATTTGAATGCCATTAGCACAGAAGAGCGACTGTGACGACAAACAGGGAAAGTGTAGCCATGATCAAAGCAAATGGAACATGCTGGGACGTGTGAATGCATTTGGCTTTGCAGTACAATCCAATCCCAAACACAAATTAATTATACCCTCTCCATTATGTGTCTGTAAGGAGTGAATGGATTCACTTTTTCATTTTACAGTGCCGTGATAAAATATTTGCCCCCTTCCCTAATTTCTGTGTCTCTGTGTGATATTAAAATTCATTTGATGGACTGAAAACTTTGTATGTGATAAATATGCAAAGAACACATAAATCAGGAAGGGGGCAAATACTATTTCACCGCACTGTCTAAGGGCCTCTATAGCTGAGTTTGATATCTGGGCAATCAATGAATAGGTTCTTATAACGTTGGCAGTGCAGTAAATTCAGATTTTAAGATGGCAACTTTCTGCAACTGATTAATTCGCTTGTGATGATTTGCGATTGGAACATTTGTGGATGTCGAGCAATAGTGTTTGACTTTGTTTGTCTACAGGTGAGATTAATAACGGAGCATCTCACAGATAGCTGCCTCTCAATAACAATTCACGCAATGCTGATAAACATCGCCAAGGTAACCGGCTCTGGCTCTCATTAATCCTGCCAAGACGGACGCCTACTCTATTGATTAATGGCATTTGGCTCCAACTCTGCTGCGCGTCCGCTTAGAAGCAATTAATGTGGCGTTTAATAGCGGCATTTGCCGATTAAAGCGATCAGTCCCAACGTCAAGTTTACCTTCTGCAGAGTGAAGGGGGGCGGGCCGTCACGGTGCCATGCAAACCAGAATAACAGTCACATTAATTGCACATGTACAGAGTATGAGTGGTTGAAAGGGAAGGGAATAAGAACAGGCGTGAAGAATAGAGCAGAGGACACATGACTAGCATTCTAAAACCCCGGAACAGGGCATCAGAGGGTAAGAAGGCTCTCTAGTGTGTGTGAAAAGGGCAACAGACGTCTTAAACGAACGCACTTCGGTGCTTCTGATGAGTCATGAGCAGAAGGGAACAATCTAAACAGTCGATGGCACAAAGCTGAATACCAGAGGAGTGATGTTTGCCTTTTGAAATGCAACTTTGCTTTAATTCATCACTCTGAAGTTTAGTAATTCACACGCTGCTAATTGGATGGTCATTATTATTGCTACTGGGATAACGTTTGGGATATGACAAAGAGATCCCGCAAAATGGCCGCAACAGAAGATCTGGCATTTAGCCACGTTGGCTTTTCACACGGAAACCACCGCAGGCAGCATTTTGTTGCAACTGTGCATTTTCACACAGCAATACAGGATCCCCGACCAGATAATTGGACAACGTCAGCTTTGTTTCATCGCTCGGCAGCATTTATACAGAACATAAAAGAAAAAAAAGTGGACAAACTCTATTCTTGCAAAGGGGGGCTTTAAAACCACGTCTCCTACAAACTAACACACGAGGCCAATTTGTACAATTGATTAAAACTAATCTGCACAGCTCTACTCTAATCATCCCGACAACAGAACAAACCCGTGTCTCCTGAGAATAAACCAAAAACGGCATCTTAAGACAAAGAAAAACACAAAGTGGTAATTAATCATCTGCAAAAATGCACTTCCAATTCAACTTCATGAGGTGATTAAGATCGAGATTTGCGCTTATCAAGAATAATTCTTGAAATATAACCCAATGTTCCTCAAACACTGTTGACCTGCGTCGAAAAGAAAAAAAAAAAACCCTTGCCAGTTTGACTTTAGTAAGCATTTCGAACGCACAAGTGCCAAAAACAAAAGAATCCAGAATTCCAGTGATTCAATTTCAATGACTGAGTTCACTGTTGTGTTAAGTGTTGTTTCTTGCCACCAGAGGGGGCTGATTGCTAAATAATAGCATCTAATCAATGTCATGTCGTAATTGATTTGGGCCAAGTCACAATTATTGTGTGAGCCTAATGAAATGCAAATGTTAATTCAAATTGAAGTGTAGTTGCGTCTAGAGAGAAATGATGAAAAGGGGCCGCTGGGAGTTGAGTGTTTATCAGAGCAACAATAACCAGGATGACCTTTAGGTGTGATGTATTGTCATGAAGGTGGTGGGTGCGCTTTTTCAAGGCATGTTAATTCCATTTAGAAATGAGCACAAGAAGGAATGATTGATTTGGGCTTTGCCCGTTTCACGTTCCTGTAATGTCTTCACTTTGCAACGTTGCCATCACTTAAGAATTGTTTGACGGCTGTGTTTTGATGTTTGTGCCAGTCTCGGTCCAGATTGCAAACAGTGCAGACTGTATTACTAAGGACTTGAGACCAAGAGTCAAGTTGTTGTTTGTCATGTGAGGGACTTACGGACTGGCTCCGTCTTGAAGGTCTCGACGGGGCAGCTTTCGCCTTCCCCCTTCCCGTTGATGGCAGACATCTTGACTTCATAGGTGGTGTCTGGCCTCAGGTGTGTTATGGTCACCTCGCCGATGGAGCCTAGCAGTGTCAAACGCTCATGCTCAGCAAAGAAAATTATTTTGGACTCAGCCTAGAAAAGCCGAAAGATTGTACTTGAAAATTGTAGTTTTGAGATCATGGTTGGCACTGATGTCAGAAAACGGTGGAAGCTCAAAGCATGAACACCTTCTCATTGTCAAATAAGCGTGAAAGTTATCATAAAACCTGCATTAACTGCTTTAAGTAACCTTTTAACATGATTAAGTTAACTTGAGACATTCAAGACATCTCTTTTTATGGTCTATTTTCCCTACTTTTATTATGATTATGGTATTTTTTTTTTTTTGCAGGGGACAGCTTGCACAGGGCATCAAATGACAGACCACATAGCTAAATTGTATAGGAGACTGTTTCTTAGGATCTACAGGATGTACAGACCCCTTACCGTCACTGGTAACCTTTTGTATTGGGAATCACCAGGGGGAAAAAAGCCAAAGAAAATACCAAATCCCTTTTGATGCTTCCTGAGTTTGAAGTCCACTATCCCGCTGCATTTCAATTTGGATGGTTCAGATTCAAGGTTATATATATTTTATGACAGGTGAGCTTGGTATAAATCCAGTTTAAATTTTTTTTTGTTTTGGCATTTATTTGGAATGCCACCAGATGGGCGTGGACAAGATGGTGCAGACAGACAGAAAGATGATTGCGAATAAACTGCAATTCCAAAGGACAACAGCAGCAATTAACACCTGCTGCTTCTAAATGTAGCCAAATGGAGGGGGAAGAAAAATCCAATTCATCATTACCATCTTTGAGCTCATAGATTCTATGCGACCAGCTGCCTCTGTCTTGCATCCTCCATGTTGCTTTATACTTGAGCACGGGGACGCCTCCGGTGGATTCAGGCTCCTCGAACTGAACCAGCGCGGTAGTGGAGAAAGGTGACACCTCATTGATGAATGGAGATGAGGGCACCTCTGTGGTAAAATGGGAGGACAGGAAGTGAGGTGATTAAAAAAAACAAATAAATAAATAACACACGAACATTGATTTTTCTTTTTCTGAGACTGACCTGCTTGAATGAGGACAAACTCTTTGGCTTCTGTGCCCATCTCATTGGAAGCAGTGCAGTTGTAACTCCCAAAGTCATTCTCAGACACCGGCGTCACCTGTAGGGAGACAAATGACAATCGTTACTTTACTTCAGTAAAGTGTTTTGTTTTTTTTAAATTATTTATTGTTATTTTGTTCATGCCTCCACAATCCTACAAGTTTGAGCTATGAAAATAGTTCTGCTTAAAGCCTCCGGTGGCTGAAATGTATTCCACCGGATTGTCTCGGAACTTTCCACGCCACAACCAGAGGCGCTAGCCACCAGCTTGCTTCTGAGCTAACGGCCTTCTGGGGCTGACCCCTTCGCTTAGGATTAAAAATAACAACACGGAGTTGCTCCGTTAATCGTGGCATCCAGGGAAGACGTGTTTTCGGTTAAACGCAACTCGTAACTGCGTTGGCTAATGATTGATGCAAATGACGGCATGCAAGACGGTTTTTATGTTGCGAGGGTGTCACTCGGTGCTGTTCTAATCTCGCCCCTAAAAAAATCTGAAAACTGAAATCATGAAAAACATTTAAATGCTTTCTCTCCTTAATTCAGTGCTCCCCACTTCTCAGTCTTTGCACATTTCCAGCAATTTTCTTCAAACATTTTGAGCATTTTGAAACAAATCTTTGAATTCACTTTACAGATAAAAGTTTAAATGTATTTAAAGCACGACGACGCATCCCCCTCCACGCACCCTGAACCTACAGAAGGTAGGTCTGGAATTTATTTCCTGTGATGAAGAGAGGTTCACTGCATTCAATTTTTATTCGCTGCTGTGGATTTCCCACCGTGAATTATTCACAGTACATAGCTGGGAAAAAAAAACTCATAAAATCTTGATGATGCAAAGAGGCGCCATTAAAGAGCGCGCCCATCTTACTTGGAGGTAGCTGGCCAGGGGCGAACTGAAGATCTTAACGTTGCTCGTGTTGGCGTTGGGCAGCGTCAGCCCGTCCCGCAGCCAGTCAATGGTGACCTGGCTGGGGTGCGCCTGTACCTCACAGCTAATGTTGACGGCGTTTCCCTCCCAGGTGTACACCGCCACTTCGCCTTGGATTTTCGGAGTGTCTTGGGAGAAACATGTCCGATGGTTACACTCGTAATCTCAAGGATGTAACGATGCTTGAAATGAAAAATGCATCCGTGTGTTTATATAAGGTAGCGATACACCTGTAGATGCCAGTGTGTTGCCACACTAATATTACACTTGGAATGGTGAAATAATGACAAAAACACCAGATGAAAATAATTTGGGTTCTTGCAAACATTTCCAGTGACTGCGTTTCCAAATGGGTTGGTTGGTTTGATCGAATGGGCTCATCACATTACATTGCGCATGCATGGAAGACAGCCTAGAACTGAAGCTGTCTTTGATGCCAAATGCATGACTTGTCAACGCAGGACCTCTAATCATGAAGCTGATACCTGTGTTCAAAGCATGCCTCTGCATCAGAGTGATGCATCAAAGCCAATCACTTAGAAATGAGATTTTTTGTTTTTTTTTAATCATAACCATGAAAAGGATTTTTGAAGCATTTTTCACCATTTTTGACTACTCAAACTGCTTGGCGTCAAAAGCTCCATTTTACGCAGAATTCAGCAAAGGTGCTTTCACACAACAATCAGATCATTATGAGGCCAGTGTCTTATGTGACGTAAATGTATGGACAATTGGTTTCAACCCAATGGGAACCGCATGTTCACTGTGATTTGCCTGGCCTTTGTGGCATTCATGCCGCTGTTCGGCTTCCCCTCTTAAAGCTGCCTTTTTCCAGTGCCACTGATCTGTGACGGCGAAGTGAGATTTCACTTTTACTACCCTTTTGTTAAAAGCGATCGTCCGGCAAGTATTTTATTTCATCGTAACGCATCTAATGATCACATTGTGGGACTTTGGGAAAACTTGTCGCGGTGTGAAAGTGTGCACACAGTGATTTCATGCTTTGTTGGGATCTGTGTGAAAGGCAAAGGCTGATAAATACCGGATTGTTTTGCTGCTTTGCAAAATACAGATGCTAGTCAGAAGGTGTAAAACTGTCTATTCAACGTTCATACATAGAGGAGTAACATGGAAGAAAGGCAGGAAAATGGCATCTTTCAGAGGCAGAAGGTCATTGCGTTAATGCATGGAGGTTTGCACTGATGTCGTTAAGCGAATACATTTTCAATTTCTTTTTTTTATCCCATTAGCGAAAGGATCGAGATGAAAAATGTCAGGCAGTAATAGAAGCGGGGAGTTGCCACACAGCGAGCTGTCAGATGAAGAGCTCTGGGCGACACGTTGCGTGTCTCAAGCCTCTCAACCAGGTTTCCACCGTTTTCGACAGCACCCTGCTGACTTTATAAATTCGTGTCATGTGCCGACATAAAACGGGATAACGGTTCTGCAGCTACCACCCTAAAACTTCAGGTCGAATCAAAGCGGCTGTGAATGTCACATGTTTATGATATTGGCAGTAACACATTTGGCAGCTGGATCGCCATTTATTTAGTTATGTATTTTTTTAATTTTGTAAATAATTCGAATATTTTAGCATTCCTGTCATACGTGCGTATAGAGAAGTTAACCATGATTAATCATTCATTAAACTGTTTAAACAATAAAAATCTCATTTACAAATGAGCAAAAGAACTTTCCGGTGTTCGGTACATTCACTTCTTATATAGGTCGGTTTTCAATGGTTTCAACATATGAGGTTCAAGATTACGAAGGGGTGCGCAATGAACTCGTTTGGCATGGCACGAGACACATTCAGTTATCACCCATTGTTTTATGTTTGTGACCTGGATGTGTTTTAAATTATTTATTTTTGTTTTTTTCCAGGCCAAAGCAAGGAGAGTATTGCTTTGCCACCATCTTAGTGCCAATGAACTATGTTGAAATGAGATAAGGAGCTTCATTTAGGCAAAAGTATTACTTTCCCACCATCTTGTGGCAGCTTGGCGCCAAGGCCGTATGTTGAAGTGAGATCAGGAACTTCATTTAGACAAAAGAAGCATGATATCACCCTCTTATATCATCTATATACAATTCTTTCTATGGAGTGCGTCAATTACTGACAGATTTTTACTATTTGCGGCAAACACTGCCGAAGGGGTTCACTACACACTGAATACTTACAGCGAACCTCCAGATATGCCCCCTGGTCATCTTCCCCAATGGCACTGCGCGCCGAACACAGGTACTGCCCGGCGTCGGTGTACTTGACGTACTTAAGTGTGAGTGAGGAAACGCGAGCATCACTCCGCACCACCACGTTCCCATCCTCACTCTGAACAGAAGCAAACAATAGCCTAGTTAGTCCATTAATCCATGTGTGTTATTTACATGCCGCATGTCATGTGGAGCGGCAGACATGATGCAAGAGAAAAAAAACTGTATGGTGGAAATGAGCCCTTAGGATGTATAGGCGCCATGTCATGATAATTGGCTCGACAAATGGCTTAATGATTAGCATGAATATTTGCAATTCTAAAAACTCAAAACACCAAAGTTCACCATCCTCGTTTTAGGCTCTTCTGAATTAGGTTTAACCACGAGGGAGAGCCCTCCTTGATCTAGACGTTTACAAAATATGTGGACTGAGCCAGTGCATTAGAATAGTAATTTTAAGTTTAACCACAAAAGGGGAATAAAGAGAACCATAGACGTTCATATTAGAATGATAATTTCAGAATTGGACACTGGAGTGTGCCATACTGCATTAGGTAGCTGAATTAAAATACACAAATGACACATCCATATGTAAACGAATGAAAACATAGTTTCACACAAACTAAATATCCAAATATGAGCCTGCTTGCTGATAGTCATTATTTTTGCCGACACGTGTATCCAGAAACAGCTTTTCAAGGAATATTTTTCAAAGATTTGCCCATGACTATATTCTCACAAATATATTTCATGTGACGATTACAAAGGGTTGAGTCGAGGAAAGAAATACGCTGAGGAGCAAGACGACATTTGATTACAGGAAAAAAAGGCAACAGATGTGGAAACACACGAGCACAGTTGGCAGTAGCGGGGAGCTGATCCATAATTCATGACAGAAGGAACCATGCAGAGCTTTCAGCTCGCAATGTGTAGCACATTGTGACAGTCACCTTTAGCCAGCTTTTACGTTGCTTTCATTCAGGCCCATTTGATTTATCTATGGCTAGATTGCTTGTCCTGATCACCTCAGCGCTTATGTGGCTGCTAATTCTTTCCAAAACGTGTGTCAAATTCAGCAAAGGAGAGAACGCGTTGCATTCCGAGCCAGAGAAATGACAACAGGCAGCTGGCGAATGAGTTATGTAAATGACTCCCCACACACAAGAGACGCTACCTGTTTTCTCGACACCTGACTTGAAGCATCTTCCCCACCTTCAGGGTCAACAACTGCCACTTCCAAACCCTGACAGGACGACCATTTGTGACATTGATACCAACCAGGCCTCATGATCACGCTAATGCCCGTAGCAACTGTTTCGCTGCAAATAATTGCCTCCCACCAGTCCTGATAATTCTTTTATGACTTTGCCCGCATGCGTTCCATTTTATCGAGCTGCAAATGACAGATGATATGAATTGCCTTTTGAGGCAATGCCATTCATCTGATTGCCCGCCGGACTTGGCAAACCTCAAGCCGTCAATCCGTATTGTTTCCGTATTGAATTTAATTAATGGATTTGGGATGCAAAGTTTCTATGTTTGTTTATTTTTTGTTGGATTGTTTATTTTACAAGGTGTGACGGCAGTAAACACCTCAAGCAGCTCTTTCCCATTTTTTTTCTCCTCCCCAGGGGCGAATGGCAAAGGGCCAAGCTGCAGGCAAAACAATGCCCTGGCTGCTTTTACAGATACTGTTTGGGGAGGCAGCCAGGGAGGTAGTGTAAAGAGAGACCCTCCTAGTTTGTATTCCGATTGAATAGGCTTCGCATGTTTGCCGCATTTATTATGCAGTGCGGGTAGAGGGACTGGAGCAACGCTTATGTAACACAATGGCCTTTTATTCTGACCCCGGTGCAGAAAACATTCTCTGTCGGACTCTGCCGCTTGGCAACGCGGCCGATGTACAAGTTGAAATTTGGCACTCATTTGGTAAATATTAATTGTTTTTGTTTTCAGCAACATTTTTTTTTCCTTCACGACACGTCCATTTAAGACAAACCAAATGGTCTCTCTTAATATAGTGGGAAGGAGCAGATCAACTCAACTACAGAGAGGCACAGGCTTCTGTTTTGGGTAAAGCTTGTGCTAGGGCGCTGGAGTTGATCCCAGCTGACTTTGGGCGAGAGGCAGTGCAATCTCCGGACTGGTTTCAGCCAATCACAGGGCAGCCTTTATTCATTTATATGCATATATTTTCACCAGCAATCCTAACTTATGAAGCTATCATAATCAATGTTAAGGATGGCAAGAGAGTTGGTGCATTATTTTTCAATACCTGACTGGCAACCAAACAGGAGTTCAGAAAATTCCGAGAGTAATAAGTATATCAAATTTTAAAATACTATTGATAAAAACACTTTATGGGTAAATTGATCTATTCAAAGTAAAAATTCAGCTTTACAGATGCCACATATGTTCTGTCGCACTAAACATGGCTGCTGGGATCAGAAGCCATTATAAGGCAATTGCAACCACCGAGTGGCATCACTAGTCGGGGGGCAGGGGGGGTGAAGGAGGATTTTGTCTCAGGTTTAGTCTCTACAACAACATCAAGACTGTTAGTACCGCCATTAAATAAGCAAATGCTACAGCACATTTTCTTTGCTTTTATGGAGTAGCAGGTAGAACGTTGGAGCATGAAATCGAAAATGTACAATCGCAGCGGTCCCCAACCTTTTTTGCCCCACAAACCGGTTTAATTTCAGGCAATATTTTCAGGGACCGGCCTTTAAGGTGTGACGGATAAATACAACAAAATAATATGATATGACCTGCATGAAAACTGGTATTTTCCAAACATAATAATGAACACAAATCATGACACGAGGAACGTCCTATCTTGCCGCAACACTCTGTGGTCGCTATGGTAACATTTAAACATGCCTTCAAAATAAGATACACCGCAAATACAAAGTGCATGAAAAATAGGAATCACCACCGCCGCATATTATGCAGAGTGGGCTGGGTGGGTGGGAATCTCCCGCTGAGATAAATCCGTATTTTAAGTAGGACTCCTGATGCTGTCTATTAAATGTAGCCTTCTTTTTCTTGGAAGTCATAGGCTCCTCTTCTGTCTCCTGGCTGGGCCTTTTCCCCTTCCCAAAGACGTTTGTTTTGTATTCATTTTGCTCGCCCCTGGGTTTCATTTAAGCGTTAACCTATCACGTGACCGAGAAGCGCGCCTTGAGCTGCGTCAAAAGTGAGATATTGTAGACCGATGTAAGAGAGAATCCGGTAATTTTTCAAAATAAAACATCTTTCAGATTCCAAAATAAATAAAACGGAAGAAATGTAAGTTATTTATCCTTTCTGTGCGGCCACGGACCGGTACCGGGATTGAGGACCCCTGTACTACAGCACACGTTAACTTCACGTGTCACCAAACCTTAACTGGCGCGGCGTTTGTAAGAAGGAAATGTGCTCTGCTCTGCAGATTGTCCGCCGAGTCTGCCGCATTTGGCGCTAACATGCTCGGCACGCACACAACACTGTTCCGTTCCCATAACTCTTCTCGCCACTGCCTGCCTTCTATTATGGGATGTCTACACACACACACACACACACACACACACACACACACACACACACACAGTACAAGCGTTCTGCAGCTGATGACTTTCATTTCCCCCACCCATTTATGTATACCCATCACAGTCCTGTCGATATTGACATCATTAAGTTCACACCTTGAAAGCACTGCTTAGTCGAAAGACAGCTAACGTCCCATAGACCTGATACTTCAACAGGCACGTGCACCAAGTGGACACAAACCTTGTAATTATTGCCGCACTTGACTACGAACCTTCCCTCCTCACCTGTCATCTCCAAAAACTGATTTCTCATTCAAGTACTCTCTGGACATCACATGATCATGACTGAATGAATGGCATTCCACAAAAACAGGAGTAAGGGCAAGTCTTAATAGCACCCTGAGCTTAATTTCATTTGACCCTGCACCGCCATCTTTGTGAAATGTATTAATTTAAAAAAAAACATGCGCTTAGCAGGGGAGCCCCGAGGAGCCACTTATTTCGCTTACGCCTCTGGCCGGGTCTGACTCTCAATAATATCAATATTTGATGTTGATGTGAGTTCATCATCACGACTTTGGCTAGATATTAAAACAACATGAGAGAATTCTATTTTCATATTCAGCCAACGTAGTGAAGAACTGGAGCTTGATTCTGTGTTTGCCACATAAATAAATATGTCCTGTACTTCTATTTAGCACTTGCAAGAACTCATGAGGTGAAGAAAGTTGCTGGCAGACTATTCTTTTGGCATTTTTATTTCTTTCACCAACAGTCGCTGGCTGCGATGCATCGAGGCAGAGACATAACGCGATGCAAAAGATATTGGCACGGCATTGGGGGAGCGATGACGGTTTGCCAAAGTTGGATTTTTCTTAATAAAATAAACTCACTGGCCAATTCCTAGATGCTGTAAAAGGTGGCGCGCCACCACTGATAGGAGAAATGAGATGTAGTTGCGCTAACCAAGATAAAAAATTTCAAGACTTAAAAAAAAGATCATGGAAGCGATAAAACTGGGCTGCTTATCTGGGAGTAAAAAAGAAATGGGGAAAACATCCATACAAATCAGTGTTTTTAAATGTCTCCTTTGTGTACCCTGACTAGAAACTGCTGGGGGGGGGGGGGCGCAGTGGGGTCACCTATCAGAGTTGTGTGTAGTGATAACATGATTTGTTGCATATTTTTTATTTACTATGACACTTTGAGGGTGGTTGGTCTGATGAATCCTTTTCAGACAACACAACGTAACGTTCCAAGTTGCAGCCATTTGATAAGTCAGGCGCGAAACATGACAGAATTCAAGAAGAGACACATGGCAAAGCACGAAAATGTTCCTCCCTCTATCCCTCCTTGCCGTCTTCCATGCGCCATCAAAAGTCTTCACTCAAGGTAAAACGTAATAAATGCCAATTTGTTTTCTTGACTTTATTAGTCATTAATATTTATTTCACATTGTTTTTTGACGTGCCACACAATAGTTATTCTCCATGAAATGCATTTTTAATCACTCACAAAAAAAGAGGGTCCACTGTATATATATCGCAAACTCAAATGGCCTCATACACAGCGGAAAAGTTACACCGCCCCCATTGTGCGCCTACTCTTCTTGAAGGATTTTCATCTGCATCCATCCATAATCGCATTCGACTCCCCTGACATGGGAGATGGATGAGTGTCAGGAAAAAAGAGGAGGGAAAAAAAAGTCATGCATTTAGAATACCTTGTGCTGCTCAGGACGAGTCCATGATGCCTGTAAAGGACAGAGAGAACAAAAAACGACAACAACAAAAAGGCAGAGTAATTCTTAGAAGGCAATCCTCGTGAGCGGGGGTAAAAAAAAAAAAAAAAGCGTTGGTGCTTCAAATGACACATAGGTATTAAGTTCTGTGTTTTGTTTTGGGAGGTTTTTCTCCCCCATCTTTAATACCTGAGCTTGAAAGTTGGATTTGGCGCAAACAGTCGACGTATCAAGTGCAGTTCTATACTTGATGTCGACTATTGTGTGACGGCAAAGGCCCGGATTTTAAATATTTTCAGTAATCCCTAGCGTGTCCTCTTTGGAACAACACTGCATCTAAGCTCCATTAAGAAGCCCATCCATGATAAGAAGTGTCATGATAGCCCAAATGCTTTCAAAGATAAGATTAAAAAGGTCTTCACTTTATCTCGGGGGGGGCATGGGGAACGTTAAAAAAGTGGTATTGAGATGATCGATTCGCCATCCATTTTCTTGTGGCTTTCGTCATCAGATGCAATGTTGGCACTAAGATAAAGGAAGACACGCTACATTTACTTTTTACACTAGTCGCAGCTCAATATTTTTCTTCAAAAGGCTACTGAAAGCTGAATTGATCAAACAAGCCCTTGGGACCCATTTTGTGTTTGTCTACAACCAGTAAATGTTGGCCATTACTTTAGTTAATCCTGGCAGCTATGGATTGTATTCAACGTCTGAATGCTGGATACATCAGTGAATTCTAAGAGGATTGGAACAATGTTTACATCGCACATTAACTCTCCCTATTATGTCGACGGGAGTATTACATGTTGGTGTTCATTGGCCCGCTATGCATTCATGTATTCTGTCGACATTTCATTACGAGAACATGCTGGCTAATTTAGTTAGCTGCATTATGCTGAAAACCAAAATGATTGGCAACTGGATTTGCAAGTGTTTATTATTTAAGAATTGAATACAGAATTTCTGCAAATGGTGCCACAGATCAACTATATGATTCCAGAAACACACTGTTGGAATATTAAACAAAGGCGGCAGTTTATTACAACAGACATGTCCAAGAGTTTTAATTAAAATGCGAACGGTAAAAGCACGGATGTACAACATATTGTGGAGCAACCACCTGCCAGTCGACTGGACTGCTAATTGTCGATGCCATGAAGCGAGCTTCTGAGAAGTCCGCACTCCATTTCACCTGACAAAGTGTTTTGGTTAGCAACATCGTTGAAATTGGCTCAACTCATGTGAATAATTGCATTCACCAAATGAGGTCATTGCAGTCCTTCCTAATTTTTGTTTGTTTGTTTTTTGATGGGAAATGAGAGCCACCTATTTGAGGGAGAAGGTTATTTGTCAACCTAGCAATTGCGGTACATGTCTACTTCAGGGATGGCTACTATTTGCAGAAATACGGTATGTACATTATGGAAAGTGACGACGGAACAGATTGCACTGTATTTTGCAGCCCGCTCACATGAATGGCTTTTGAGCTCCGCAGGACAACATGCGATGTCCATTTTGAGTGACAGACACAGCTCACCAAGACAAGAAGCTTTACAGAAGGCATGCTCGAAGGAGAACATGTGAAAGCGTGACAATGAGGTGCGATGGCTCGTGTAACAAATAGAATGGCAAACAGCTCTTTCATCGGATGAAAAGCACGGAAACTTCTGAAGTAAACACAATCTGCTGGAATAATTGTCAGCGGAAAAAGAAATACAGTGGTACCTCTACTTACGAATATCTCTTCATACGAAATTTTCAAGTTACGAAACCCATCAACAGGAAAATATTACCTCTAGTTACGAGAGAAATTTCAAGTTACGAAAGGTAAAAATACAGTTTGCGCTCCTAGTCGCAGCAACGAGTTTTCTGAACGCAACATTCTTATAGCTGCTCTGCCATTGGCTACTACCGAGCATCATTCTGGTCGAGGAACCTCTACCGTATGTGTCTATGGGTGGAGATCAATAAATAGATATGTGTCCAGATATGTTTGTTTTCTATATTATGCACAACTCTCATTTATTGTGCAGTAATCTAATTGTAACATGTATTTGTTACATATTTTGATGCATTTTTATGCTTTAGAAAACATTGATGACTGAATATTGGGGGTGCTTGGAACGGATTGGGGCATTTACATGGAAAATGCGTCTCCACTTACAAAATTTTGTAGCTAAGAAATTTTTTTTCCAGACTCAATTAATTTCGAAAGTAGAGGTACCACTGTACGGCGAATGAAACCATCATCAAACTCACAGCCGGAGTCCATCTTTCATTAGTTGCACATTATAGATGCAATCCACCGGTGTAACTGCACACTTTGCGTCCTTTAACACAAAACTAGTATAGCTGGGCCGCCAGGCAAATATATCTGTAAGTCCAATTAAGTGTTAAACGTCGTGTGTCGGTGGGGATTCTCGTTCTACGTGTAAACATGAAAATTTGAAACCCGACACTGTGCAAAAGTCCACCACTACTACAGTATCTTGCTCATTTTTATGACTTTTTTTCACAGCCATCATTCTGACATATTCAATTAGTAAAAAGGGGGACAGATGGAGGTATTTACAATGACATCAATTAGGGTTCCATTCCATTTAGCTTTAAGAGAGGCAGCTCCCTGCGAGCCCTCAAGTTGAAGGGAATGTTGTAGTAAATATCTGCCACTTTAGTCTTACCATGTTTCTTATCAAACAGACACAAAAAATAATGATGTCATCGCTGTATGATGACAAGTGTGTTTTAGTGGTGTAACAATTTAACACAAAGCGAAAAGAAAGAAAGAAAAAAAACATGAGAACAAGCTTGTTCTGTTATTCAAGCACCCCTCTGCTCAGAATATTAGATTATCCAAGGTAGTGGGAACTTGATTTATTAAAACAAACTAATGGCGATTGGTTCTTGTCTTTTCCGCATTTTTACTCAGCATAAAACAAAGTCCATGATGGAGTTGTGAATTTAACTAGAATGATATTATGAAGTACATTTCTGGTGGCCAATGGACTCAAATCGTAGTGTACATGTTTCCATTATTTATCTGCGTAGTTTCATTCATAGTGTCATAGAAAACTGAACAGCTCGTTATGTCCAAAACCTACGCTCACTATCGCATTGCTTAAACCCCAAATCGAATTGGTGAGCTATGAGAACGTTGTTGGCAACAGGCACAGTCTGTCCCTTGCACATTAGCGCAAACAGCAGTTAGCTGCATTGTCAATGCGGCGCCGCAGAAGAGCTATGGCCCTAATCTACAAGACAGCCTAATAGTGTGGAACATCAGCACCTTGTCTGCGCACGAGGCACCGGCTCTGCGCTACATTAGCACTTCATCACTATCATGTGTGATGCATGTCTGTTTAAGACAAAATGAATGGCAGCAGATCGGGGTTGACTCGGTCGCCAAACAGACAACAGAGAGACGGGCGTTGCGAGTTGGCTGTATTTATGACACTCGTTCCCTATGGTCATTAAACTCAACTCACAATGCTTATTTTCACTCTCAATTGCTCCTTTAGAGAGCCGTGCATCGCTATTGCTATGCAGACTTCCGCATTTGTCTTCAGACTGCCCGCCTTGCTCTCACGCGTGAGCACTCCCAACTGCAGATGGCTTACGAGTTCCATTGGTCTACTACGATGTGTTTGGTCATATCATTGGTCAAATATTACGAGACTATGGGTAAATCGATTGGCAGTATTAAACTGGTCAGTAAAAACTCAAGTACTCAAATACTGTATTTGTTTACCTTGTTTTGACATGAAAAACGGCAACATTAGAACAAATCCTCACCAATGTGCAAAACCCTGACAGTGTTTCAAGGCCCCTGACTGACATTGACCATCATGAGTGCTGTCATTAAGGAGCAACAACCTTGCATTGCCGCATTACCGAGTGTTCGGGCTTGCAAGGAACCTTTTGTTTCCAGAGGAGACAACAATCGCGCAATTGTAGCTTGTCTCTGACGTCCTTCCAAAACCGTTGCCACGTTAATAGGCTTTAGCCTTTTATGAGCAATCAAATGAACAATTTTATTCCCAAGTACGTACTATTTAATTAGCTATCTGGATGTTGGAGAGCCCAAATAGAAATACAGTACGTGTATGTGTGAAAGAGACGAAACCTGTTCAACACTGTGCAAATGTTCCATCACTTTCTGCTAGACAGAATGTGAATTTAGTCCTCGAAAAAAATCATGAAAAGCCACCATTGACTGACTACAAATTAATTCGCCCGAACGTTATCTAACTGCCTCTGTTTAATTTGTTTTCAACTCGATCAAAACAAAGCGCGAATAGCTGTGTAAAAAAATAAAAACAACACAGCTATTCCATAGACATGGTATGATTACTGCTGAGGTTGTCTCGACATAGTAGTTTAACTCCACAGTTTTAATTTACGTCGTCATTGCATTTATATTGTGCGATCTCGTAATCTCCCTCCTAATCCTAATAGGGAGTGAGCTTTGCGCATCTGTTAGCGGACAATGCCGTGCTGTACAAGTCTAGTCATAATGCATTTCTGGGCACCAAGTTGTACAGTGAAGGTCTGCCGTGAGAAGAGTCGAGCGAAGCCAGACAAAGACGTCTTTAAGTGAGAGAAACAATGAATCTGTCAGAGCGCAGCAGCTGTAACTCGAGTTGCTTTAGTTTTTGTCCTGTAACAAAAGCGGCATTAAAACCAGGGCCACTGCGGGTTCGGGGGGGAAGACTTCCCGTCTGCTAACTGGGAATGCTCTACTCGCCACATTCAGATGAGTTAGGAACAAATGAATGAATAGTGGCATGTTTTATGTCACTTGGGTTAACAAGAAGGAAAATGACCTATGGAGCATTGTATATTATAGCCAGTCTGATGGGTCTGTGTGAGAAGCAAATGCCCTTGGAACCCTAATGCTGACGAGACAAATGTTAAACGTCCATCATGCTGTGATTTGTCTGTCTGAGAAATATCACATGAGAATCGATATCGTTGCAAGATGAACAGCCTCAGAACCAGACTCCTAAAGGGGCAGGGCATTCAACTACTGTCTCGTATCTATAAAATCACTTAGACGGGAATCGTCTCTGTCTTCTGAATCGTATGCCTCATTTTCATTGTACAGTTCTGACTTGGATTTATATTCCTCAGTTTGTGGAGGGGTTTGGTTTCCCACATCAAAATAGTAAAGCCGGGAAACTGTCTTCTAAATATTAATGCGGCTTTCCCCCTGCACAGTACCAAGTCGGCTTCAGAACAGTACCGCAGGAGACTGCCAAAATCACATGGTTTTGAACACATTATTTGGAATGAGACGCACTAAGAAATAACAATGGAGGAGAACCAGCATCTTGAATTTTATTTGAAGACAGCATTGCAGCAAAGTGGAGACTGGAGTATATTGCTGCAGCACCCAGTGTTAAAGCACAGCTGGGGAAGCTAACATTACCACAATTTTTTTTTGTGTGTCATTTCTTGCCTTGTATCCTCACTTTAACTTGTTGAGGCAATGGCTAATCTGCTTGAGAAAAGCGTGGCGAACATCTAGTTGTTAATATTGTGTGGTTTTGCGAAAGGAAAACCAACATTAGCGAGTGGCTACTTTCTGCCTCATCTTTTTAGACTAACTGTAATAACGCTTTTTGCACATGGAGTGATTGGTGTTGGATGGCCGAGAGAACGTAGGGACAGATACTGGGGGCAGGTTTCATGTTGCCAATTCAGTGAAGCATTTAGGTATGAAAGGTGCCATACTGGTGTATAATAAAGTGTCGCGTTCATATTGATACCATCCAGTGGAAAAGAAGTATTAGAAAAAGCAAAAGGGTATAGTCAAACCCTTCAAAACTTTTTTTTTAATCAAGCAATATGAGATGAACAATATTCTGCCATTTTTGTGTCTCACTGATGCCAATGCTGCTAACATAACATAATGCTTTGCTTTTTGCACACAAAATGACCGACGGTTTTCATCATGTTCAACAGGAACTGGAACCAAACCGGTCGGACCTTCAACTTTTCTGCGGTTTTCCACATTGTCCTTCTCATTTGGATCATTTCAAAGAGGCTGAACACGCCTTCAGACAAGCAGCTAATTAGCTTCACTGTTCAACGCAATGTACAGACGCACCGGCTTTTCAGTGTTGTACAATCAACCCACACGCTCTAAAATGAGCCAAATTGGATGCGCTTTCATTGGATGCAGCCACTCTGGATGAAATACAGCTGTTGTGATGAATACAGATGGTGTGGCAGACGGACATCAGATGAAGTTAACTAAACAATTAGCAGCCATTGGTCAGTGCGTCATTTTCTTTTGCCCTCATTTTCTGCTCCCGTTAAATCTTCCCAACTAGAAATAGAAATGGGGAAAATCCACTAAACATTGGGGATCGTTCATGGGGCTGCTAATCGTTTCTTTGAGGCCGTACTCGAAATGTGCAAAACACACTGTCACCATTGTGCCTGAACAGCCGCATGCGACTGAGCTGGTCACTGCCCATTCTACAGTTTTGTGAAATTCCTTCCTTTGGTGGCCACATGCAGATTTTATCTTTGCAGTAGCAGTAAATGTTTTTCAAGCCATAAAATGCAGATCTTGGAAGCAGATTCGGTATTAAACACCGACCACTTTAACTCGATGGAATGGGAGGTGTGAAGTGTTCAAGTGTGACAGTGCGCCTCTGCACCGTGGGCAGAGAGAGAACAGGCATATCGTGACGGGTGTCATATGGCGGCAGTGTTCTCTTTGCGTTTGGAGTGCGGTGCGCCGCTCGCAATCTATTTTTGATGATCAAACACTCGCCCCTGTGAATGTGGCAGGTGGCTGTAAAAACACTGTACTTCTGCTGTCCACGCATTGAAACCATCGGCTGAAATAATGAAACCATGAAGAAAAAAAAAAAACATCCCTTTCATCGGCCACCACTGATGTTACACTTTGAGAAGGGGAGCGTTTGACTCTCAAAAGACAGATGGGAAGGAGCGACACTTATACATGGTCCATTTGTGTTGACCACGACAAAAATGTTTAGACCAGAGATTCCCAAACTTGACGATACAAAGTATAAATGGGAGGTCATGAACACATTCTCATTATTATTAAGCCAATTGTGATGTTTTCCACACAAATTAAAAAGGGCTAGGTGATGAAATAAAAAAAAAACTCAAAACATTTGAACAAAAAAATCTCTTTAGCTGCTGTGTTTAGCACGCATCTTGACGTATTTGGCATATCGCATATTTTAGGTGACTGGCAGTAGGATAAAATCAACAATCTAGCTGCGCATGCCAATGTTGCATTAGATTTTTTTTTTTTTTGTTGGTCTCATGTTTTGTACGATTAAACATGGTGCCAATATTTGGGCTTTATTTTAGCTTTTTTGTGTGGAGGAATGGGGAGTTCACTATTTTTTTCCCGACGTTAAAGTTGTCATGTGACTTCAAACTGGGAAAGGCCACTTTATGCCAATGTTTTTAATCACTGCTTCCCAAAATTATTGATTATTAATGGTGGTCTGACATAATAATTCATTTACATTGTGTTTTTGGGATGTGTTTTCTCAAAATGGTTAAATGTTAGCAACTAGTTAGGGAAAGACATCTTTGCATGCCTAGCTTGTGCTTGCTTTTATTTTGTGTTGTCATGTGTTTTGACCATGTTTGTATGATTAAACGTGATGCCTTAAAATTTGTTCGGAAGGCAGGGAGTGGGCTTCGTTTTGGAAACGCTGGTCTAGACAAATACCATATGGAGACGAACATGAAAGAGACAATGATACCACGTTTGAGAGTGATTGGGAGACAGAGAAAATGGTGTTTCACTTTTTTTTCTTTTTTGGTTACGTGACGACAAACAACGCGACGTCATGCTTCTACACCAAGAGCGACTATTTGACGAACTACGCTTGGAGTGCATGCAGCAGTCGAGCCGGCGATTGGGCTTTCAAGAAATTTCCACTAAAATGGCATAATTGGATTTCAGCTGAAATCTGGAGGCAGCGCACTTTGCCACAGTACAGTTGTGAGCCACGCCGATTTCATACCTGATAGATCCTGTTTAGGTGTGCCTGTAGGGAGAGAATGTAGCGCATGTAATGGAGCAGCTCCACATTCCCGCCACATAGTACACCATTCTCTCCGCATTTTCCCCCTCATTACTTGGCAGCCATAGCGAGACCCTCGAGGAAGCGGGCCGCGTGAGATTTGTGAGGATAACTACCGGCAGGTGTTCATTGTTTTTGATCATTTGACCACTAAATGTTATGGGAGAATATTGGTCAAGATTGTCATGGTGCAAAAACAAATTGCTCAAATGTGTGCAGATCGTCTCAAGTGAAACAATAGAGAGGATACAATTGAGCGTAAAATGTAGAACCCTTTCAATCACCAGCATGAGCAGAGCAAAATGTGATTGAAAATGCCACATGAACACGTGCTCATTCGAGCGCTCATTGTGGCGAACACAGTAAGAAGCAGACATCGAGTTTCATCACAGGCCTCTGGATTGAATTGGATTGGGAAAGAGAGGAATTCGGGTTGACTTGCTTGACATTTGGGACATTTAAATAAAATCGAATCTCCGCGTCGACAGTTGAATGCAGTATT
This sequence comes from Hippocampus comes, assembly GCF_001891065.2. NCBI lineage: Eukaryota > Metazoa > Chordata > Actinopteri > Syngnathiformes > Syngnathidae > Hippocampus > Hippocampus comes. The sequence goes on along the minus strand of NW_017805453.1, from coordinate 1,775,360 downwards.
GTCAAGCTAATTGCGTGAGATCCAGTGGGCCGTCTCGAAGGAGATGCTTAATTTGGTAGAATTAATGGGCACAAACAGCACGGAGTGCTTTGCCAGCAAATACATGGAGAAGATTACCTCTTGGAATACAGGTTAAAGGCGCAGTACTTGATATCTGTCCTGAAGACACTTGCTGATTATACATACAAGTTAAAAATGCTTGGTTTCAAATGAGTCATTGTATCTCAACAATACACACTGCATTTAAAAACGGATACTTGTGTGTGTGAAATCATTTTTCTTTATCAATACATTCTGAAAATTAACGATGAATCATTTTTTTATCCATCCATTCATTTTCTGAACCGCTTTATCCTCACAAGGGTCGTGGGGCATGCTGGAGCCTATCCCAGCTGTCTTTGGGCAGTAGGTGGGGGACACCCTGAACCGGTTATTAGTGCTATAAATTGATCAACGACTTGGAGGAGTTGTGCAATCGGAAACCTATGTGGATGTAGCTGTAACTTGACATAGCTGAGAGTGACAGAATGCTTCTGCTGTTTGCAGCCAAGTAGCACAATCTGTTTTGCTTCAATTGCTTGATGGTAAGGGGATTCATAAACAATCAATTTAAATAATTTATGATTATTCTTGGCTGGCCCTGTGGTTAGCGCGTCAACCTCACAGTGCAGAGGTCGTGGGTTCGATCCCGGCTCCGGCCTTCCTGTGTGTAGTTTGCATGTTCTCCCCGGGCGGGCCTGCATGGGTTTACTCCGGGTACTCCGGTTTAATCCCACATTCCAAAAACATGCATGGCAGGTTAATGGAACACTCTAAATTGTCCATAGGTGTGATTGTTAGTGCGGATGGTTGTTCGTTTCTGTGTACCCTGCGATTGGCTGGCAACCGGTTCAGGCCTACTGCCCGAAGACGGGCAGTTGGCCTGGGATAGGCTACAGCAGGGGCCCCCAACCTTTTTTGCCCCACGGACCGGTTTATGTCAGACAATATTTTCAGGGACCGGCATTTAAGGTGTGGCGGAAATAATACAACAAAATAATATGGTATGAGCTGCATGAAAACTGTGGCGTTTTCGAAATATAATAATAAACACAAGGAACGTCTAATCTGGCCGCAACACTCCGATCGCTATCCCCTCAAGTTGGTGTTTCATGTCCAGTCTACTTCGTAATTTTGTTTTAGTCGCCGTTGCTGCAGAAAACCCCCTCCTCACACAGGTAGGATGTCGGAAATAGCAACAGTGCTATTGTGGCCATCTCAGAGTATTCAGCCATAACTTTAATCCAGTTGTCTCGAACGTACTTTTAAGGCCGCCGTCATTTGCGATCTCCAGCAGTTTTTTTTTTTTTTACTCATTTTGCGAGCTCCCGCGTTTTGTTTTGAAGCAATCGGTCACGTGAAGGAGAAGCGTGGCTTGACGTGTGTCAAGCGTAACACAGACGGATGTAACGGAGAATCCGGTGGTTTTTCAAAATAAAACATCTTTCGTATTCCGAAATTAATAAAACGGAATTAAGGCAAGTTCTTTCTGTGCGGCCCGGTACCAAATGCCCGGCGGACCGGTACCGGTCCGCGGACCGGCGGTTGGGGACCCCTGGGCTACAGCACACCGCGCGATCCTTGTGAGGATAAAGCGGATCGGAAATGGATGGATTATTATGCTCATCCCTAGTTGCGTATCGTAAGACTGTGGGACATTTTCATTAATTTTTAACTGTACATAAGATTACACACTTCCCAAAAATTTTAAGTCTTTCCCAAACGTCTTAAATTTGGTTTCCTTCTACCCTGGACTCAAACTTCTTAAAATGCATCATACGGTGTATTGCCATCACATCATATGCACATACACTTGTAGGCTAATTATAAAGACACACAAAATGTGCATCAAAAAGCCCTTCCATGGCTGAGTGATGAACAATGAAACAGTTGACAGCTTTCTACTGGCCCGGTTGGGGCAAGCCCTACCTGTAGTTGTGCCATCCATTCCATTTGTGTTCATGCTTTTTTACCTGCTCGCCATCGGTGAAGACGCGGTTGCCGTAGCTCCAGCTGATGGTGGGCGTCGGATCCCCCGAGGCCTCGCAAGTTAGCATGACCTGCTCCTCCATCTCGGAGGTGCTTTGGTTCACAATGTAGGTGATCTTCGGTTTGACTATGAAACACAAAGTTGACGCAAAAAATGAGTGCTGGATTTGGGATGACTTCAAAGGGAGAATGAGAGGCTTGACACGTGAAGGGGAGGCGTCGGGGCTAAACCATAATAAGCTGTCTATTCGCAGCAGCAGCAGCAAAAGTATGATAACCACGCGAGGATCCAAACTTTAATTCATGTGGGAATTACGCCAGTTTCAGAAGGCTTGGCCTCTATTTATGTTTACATGTCAGCACACTGTTGGGGAGGAGTTTTGAGGGTGATGCTTGCAGAGCAAAGAAAATTAAAGCACTGGATGTGAAGCGTGAAGTTTGTTTTTTGTTTAGTTTTTTTTTTCCCTGGCACTCTGCGGAGGATGAACACATTGTAGCATTTCTTCACTGTAACAACTGAGGATTGTACAATACTCGGCAAAGGGATGTATTTGCAACCCCTTATTAAAATTGCATGAATAGCCACGGATAATTATTTGGTGAACAAAGGAGCAGCTGCCTTGTTACCGATGTCATTATATAAAAACTCATTGATTTTTTTTCCTTCTTTTTTATGACTAGAATATTAATACAGTATCTGAGTACACGTGTGCATGACAAACTAGCATCGCTTCTTGCGTAGGAGCACATCAAAAAATTAACGTACGATAGCTGTACTCCAAACGCATCGGCTTGCTATTGACCGCTACGCCTCATTCATGAATCCACGTGAACCGAACGTATACAGTCGAAGCAAACTGAACGGGATTCAAATCCCATGATTAAAGATAAACTTGACTCCCATCCTGTGGGAATTCCGCGGGAAGAGACAAATGTTAAACGTCCATCTTGAGATTCCCGAAAAAAAATTCCGCCTCGAATATACACATAGTAAATAAATATTCCCCGCTCACCAAATACTCTCAGACTGAGCTCCTGCTCCGTTTCCCCAGCCTTGTTTTTGGCGATGCAGGTGTACTCGCCCTCATCGAGCTTGCTGACGTCCATGATGGACATCTCCGAACCATCCTCATTGAAACTGTACTTCTCTGCCGCCTCCAGAGTGATTTGGTTCCTGAAGGCCAAAAATAATAATCTCCATTAATGCATCCCTGAAATTTCAAGCACCCTTGCAGCACAAAATACAGTCTTGTCATGGATTCTTCCACATATCACTTCGAATCTTCTAATGTATTTTAGCAAATGCAGCTCAAGCCATTTATTGGAGGGAGGTATCTATTTGAAATGAAGTCTTTATTTGTAAAAATGGAGCCCAAGGTTAATTTGTCAGTTGACTGATGAATAGTTGTTACTTTTGTGTTACTGTGAGAGTGAAATGTGAAACTGTCTTCTCCTCCTCCCCCCAACAAAGTGTGTCCCCACTGACATGTATCTCTTAATATTAAGAACATATTTGTGAACAAAGAGGAGCTATTTTACAAATGCACAGTCAGCACTACCAAATTAGCGACTTTTTTCCCCCTCAAGCAACGTAAACGCGATGCACCATTTTTAAGTCCGGCAAAGACCACAGGAGTGGAATCGTATTCACATTATTTTTCATTTGACAAGAATGGAGCCCAGTGAAAAGGCACTTGCGCAGTCAATTGCGCTGAGCATTGCCAAATTAATTGTGCCCATTCATACATGATGTGGCGACACAATGGCAACCTTTGACCTGAGGTATGTGATTCTAATTTGCAAAGATTTTTGCAAATTCGCCTGCTGAGCCATGCATTTTGATGGCTCATTTTATGATGTTTATGATTCTTAAACCTATTAAGATTCATGTGAAATAGCATTTGACAAAGGGGACATTATTTTCCCGAAGACTGAAGTCAGTGTTTACTATCAGTCTCTATAAAGAGAAATATTCATTCTCATTACTTTTGTGGAAGTTAATGCTCAGAAGACAACAATTAAATTATTGTACTGTGTACTCATCTATTTTTTCCTTGAGGGCATTTTTTTGAATTAATCATCCCCATAATTATTTATGTGAAATCCATTTTCACTTCATTGTCCGAAAATTCACACAGTAGAAGGAAAATGGTGCCGTGGCAAAAGGATAAACACAACCTGTCTGACAAAGCAAGGGCCCTATCAGTGTCACACACAACAATGTGCCTATTGAGGACGGCAGTCTTCAGGTTTCGCTGTCTTTAATAAGGATCCTATTGCAATGAATTAACCAGTTAGCCTACAAATGTATTTGAGTAAGAAATTACATTCGGTGGCAAAACAGCAAGGATTAAATTAGATTTACTTAGAATCACTTGGTGACACAAGCTTGTTTCACTGTTTGCACGACTGGCAAGATGCGATGCCACCAATGGTGATGCCACCAATGTCTTTACATTTGTATCATGGCCATTGTCACATGAGCACACAAGCCCAGATAGTGTTCGTGGGTGAACATTGGGAGGCTTCTGCTCGGGGAAGAAGCCTCTATTTGGACACCAATATGGGAATAACATAAAACAATATTACAATTAATGTCAAGAGAATCTTATTTTCTCTCTGGATGAAAATGCTTCTTACCTTGTCCAGGTCACCATGGGTTCAGGGTAGCCATCGACCGCACAGGTCAACATGGCAGATTGGCCCACATCTGCTGTGGCGTTCACCTCTGACTGCCATACTCTGATCGTTGGGAGCACTGACACACACAAGACACAGTTGAGGGAGATGCATGTCATAACTTCATTCATGGAAGCAGGTTGGCAAACGCAACCCAAATTAACATCACAAACAGAACACTTATTTGAGGCGCACATCATCCTCTTGCGTCAGAACTCAGGAACAGACTCACGTCATTAGCATGAGTGCTTCTGGCGACCCAGTTGCTGTGGGCAACCATTTGCACATGCGTGCCGAGAGCCTCTGTGGATACCCCCGCGTCTCCCCCCCCCCAAAAAAAAACAACAACAAAAAAAAAACCCAGGAAGACGAGAATACAGCGGCAAAAGCTTTGCTAACCATTTACGACGACCTTGATAACCCGTAAATCAATCTCGCCGCGGGCCATCAGGCGTCCCTCGCAGGTGTACGGGCCCTCGTCAGTCTTCTTTATGCCGCGGATTTGAAGGTGGTTGTTGCTCAGCACCTTGAAGCGAACTTGAAAGGGAAGATAAAAGCATCGTGAGGGATTGTCAAGTCCGGCAAAACAGCGGGTACGAAACTTGCTCGGTGGCTCAATGGGACCACGGAGACAAGAGTGGTTGGAGTGATGGTTGACATGTTAGACCTGTCATCAGTCAGGTTTATCCGTCGAGAATCTCTGCGATATTCATCCATAAATGCAGTGAGTGATTCCCAACCACTGTGGAGCAGAACATTTGTGTGCTTTGAGGGATCATCTGGTGTGTTATGGAAAGTAATCCAGTGTCACTTAATTGGTATTATTTTCTATTATAATGTTCATCTGTCTCTGCCAGTCATTTATAATGATTAAATGTTCTTGCACTCGATGGAAGAAAGTACAATTAGCCTGCGTCTCCAGCTGCTACTATTCATCCAAAAGAATGAAGTGAACAGACAGAAGCAGGTAAATCTGTCCGTAAATTGAGACGAGATCATCATTATTTCGGTTTTCTATACATGCTTTTTAAATTTCTATTTTGGATGGCGTGCTGTGAGATTTTTTCTAATGTAATACACGTACTTCGGCTCGATTAAAAATAGGGAAAAATGTATTCCTGCACAAGCTCAACTAGATGGAAATATATATTAAGGGGAATCGCCCCAAAAGTAGTCACATTTTCGGGCCAAATTTGCATATGATGTCACCGGGCTCGTGACGAAAATGAGGAAAAGTGTGATAATCACCATACAACCCGGAATTTGAACTTATTCTTAGACCTAAGAGGGTCTGGCTGCTCAGTAAAATATCGATAACTTAAGACAAACCTCTGTTGCTCATGCCACTTAATTAAAATCACACAGGCTGTTCCTATGCTACACCTAATCCAGCAATAACTGTCAAACACGAGATGAATACTTTTACTTGATTTTAGTTGTATGTTGTTACATGATACATTACCTTCTTACTTTGTGTTAAAATATTGCTCCCGATGAAACATTGCTTGTTCTGTTGGCGAAGCTAATACAACCCCCTCACATGAATCCCAATAGATGAAAATGTTATGGAAATTAGGACATGGATGTCAACCAAATCAATTGTGTCCATCTTCAGAGGCAACACCGTAGGCTCTTATTCATTATTAATACACCTCATACTGCACTTACCACAAATATATCCTTGAAGATAACAACCGGAGTTTGAGATGAAATGTTGACCTAATAAATTCAATCATGCGTTAATTCAAAACATTGTTACAACCCCCGTGCGATCTTGTGTTGTGATGTGCCCGCAACAACACAATACACTTTGTGATATTGCTCTGGGTCTTGGGTGAATAAAACAGTCAATTGTACTTTCCTATTCAAAAGCAAATTAATTTTTACTTTTTTTTTTCTTTGCAAATAAAAGTGACAGTGAAACGGGCGCCGTCAGGCAGGCACCCATTACCAGAACATTTGCATTATAATATAGTCCAATTATTTTGACCAGGCACTACTTGTTTAGGTTGTCGGTTTTTGTTGTTGTTTTTTAACATCATGCCACTCGTAATTTACTCATTGTATTTCACTTTAGGCCTCATATTATTAGCTGTTTCATTAAAGAAATTGTTACATGAAAGAAGGGCTTGCATGGTGGAGGTGTTGAAAAAAAACTGTGTAGTTTCCCACCCGTTCATGAATGCATAGCAATTTGTGAACCAGAACAATACAAATCAGTCTTTGGCTTTTCGTTCCCATGTCATAATATCTTTATTTCCCAGGCACATTGTACCGTAAATTTAGATTTCATTTTAGGCATGACATCTACACCCTGTTGGGTCAAAAACAAATTTGACCAAATCCTCATTTTTGCATAATGCAGAGATGCTTCCATCCGTGCGCCACTCCAATTGTCACACCAGTAGTGGTCCAAAAATGTAGTCGTTGGATTTCAATTTCATTCTCATGATCATTGGACTGCCATCTTACCGTCTTTTTCCATTTGTATCCTAGCTCCTTTGTACTTCCAAAGGATGGTGGGTGGAGGGGAACTGATGACATCACACACGATAACGGCTGTGTCTCCTTCCGTGAACTCTTGCGGCGACGGCGCATTCGTGAAGGTAATTCTCTCTGAAAACAAACAGCCATGTAACTATACTCATCTAGTTTCATTCTCGAGGATCTTATTCACTGTTTTAATGTACTATATACTGTTCTTAAGGAATAGTATATATTTTTGGAGCAATTTTGCAATTTCTGTCACGTGAAACTACAGTTTAAAACCAATTAAAACGGGCTACAATGGAGAAATTAAATGGAGCAAGGGTGCACACAAGATTATTGAGCCCATTGGAACACGTTAAAAGACACCGTCCCCACATGTTAAACACTGTGCACAGGACTCGTAATTGTTCACACCAGGGACTACTGTTTTGGTGAATCGCCACGAATTGTCATTACGGTCTCCACATAAGATCATCTTTCAGACTGCACAGGGAACTTGTAATCGTCCAGACTTTAATTAAACTGGGAGAGACTCTTTATGTGCATCTGTGGCTGCTGCTGTTTTGGGTAGCAACCAAGTTCCAATGAGCTCGGCTCTTAAGAATTAATGTCCACGTGGAACTAAGAAGGCCCATGAAGTGACGTAAAAAGAGTTTTTAATTTTCAGAGGACGACGATGCGGTAATTTAGAGAACATAAGGTTTGCTTGTTTTGCTCATCCTTTTACAATTCGTAGAATCCCCTTTGGGCAAACAAGCCATTTGTTGAACTCATTTTGTGATTACCAGCTCCTTCGAGGAGGATTTTCTCCATTCAAAATGAGTTTTCTCAGCATTCTTCTCCCTTGTAATTTAATCAAGTTCCGCCGGCTGACGATATTTACTACAGTGAACTTCCATTCTAAACTAACCATCTGATTGATGGAGTTTGCTGCTGGCACTGAAGCACTACGGCGACCTAATACACTTGACCCGGCCAAATGTTGCAGACTGGCATTGAGCTGCAATCTTATCTGGTGACATCCCGTGGATTAAAAAGATAAAAGTGCGCTTTGTAACAGTCTGTGCCTACAGGTGGAAGTAATAATTGGTTGGAGAAGATGGGGGCGACATTGCGGTGGGAGGCAGTCGAGCGATGACGTTTGCGTTCCTTTTACACAGCTGAGAGGTTTCCTTTTCAAAAAGTAATGTATTTATTTAAGATCCAAGCATCAAACTATGTAAATAGGTTCTCCTATTTGTTATACGCACGGCTGGCCGCTTTCTGTGCCATCTAAAACAAACAGTGAAAGTGTTGACAAGCGAAGAAAACTCGTCTGATGGACATGTGCTGATGCACAGCATTCATGGAAAATAAAAGACATTCATCACAGGAGCTGCAAAACAGACAGCATCATTAAGCAGCCTTCTAATGGTCTTCTGACCATTTATCGAACTGATGAAAAATCTATCGTCTGG
>NW_017805453.1:1739938-1766594 GCF_001891065.2 Hippocampus comes | reverse complement strand
GGCAAAAAAAAAAAAAAAAAAAGCTAAAGAGTAATGTGATGCCCTAGAGCAGTCAATAAAATACGACACATTTAATAAAGAGAGGTTTTTTTTTGTTTTTTTCTGCTTTGACATTGAGCGGAAAATACTCACGGAAAATTTTGATGTTAACCGTTGACTCTCCCTGCTGATCTCCATTGGTGGCGACGCACTTGTACGTGCCGGCGTTCTCCGTCACTGCTCGGTACAACGTGAGGATGGATGACGTCTCGTCGTTTCGGGTCACCGTGATGTCCGGTCTGTTGGGCTCTATCCTTTCGCCGCTCGGCCCGAACCAGTCTATGTGCTTAGCCCCGCCCATAACTGATGGGTAGCAGCCAAAAAAATAAAATGAGTCTATCTATAATGTATGTGTGTACAAAGTAGTAACGCAAAGTCAATCTGTTCCCCTGGACCGAATAGTGCTGACGATACATTCTATTTTATTCATAGAAGGCTTTTGCTTTATGGGCCCTCGCAACTCACGTTCCACCAGTGCTGGCAGTGTGACTCAGCAACAAAAGGCTGAATGATAATTACATAATCGTACAGACAACAATAACAATTCAACATGGTGGTGGTAATCGCACTCAATACAGTACGTAGCGCTGAATTGTACCTTGTTCTCACCAAGAGCAAACAATACAATATGTAGCCATTATCTTGGATGATCCGTTTCACTCAGTGTCTAAAACAATGGCGTGCACAGAACAATAACAGCCTTTTCATCCTTTGGGTAACGTTTCAATTGCGTACTGTCAAAAAAAATGTGACACTGTCAAGACAACTTGTCAAGCTTACCTTCACACATGAAGAATTTGGACTCCCCGAGACTGATTTCACCATGAGTGGGTGTGATCTGCACGTCCAGTGACACTAAAGGAAGGAGACACAACAACATTCAAAATGAGAGGGATTATCAAACGTTGGCAATCGCCTAAAAACCATAAGCAGACCCTGAGCTATCAAAAAGGGAACACCCTAAATTCAGAAATCATCCATGTTTCCAAAAAGAAAAAAATGCCTCCAAGATCTTCATTAACAATTAATAACGAACATATCTGGCCGGGATGATCAATACAATTGGGCCCAAGTGACAGTTGGTTAACATGACAATAATAACGTCTATCAACTGTGTCTAGTTTGCATGTGAAGAGACTCAACTCTCAGTTAATGAAAATAGGAACAAATTTTGCTGAAGGTGGGACATCAATGATGTTTACCAGTTACTCTGGATGGTGAAGAATATTGTTTTTTTTTTTTTGCGGCTTCTTTTGTCCTTCAATTAAGACTCTTGGAAGCAGAGATGCAATGTGGGTGTACATGGGTAAATGCCTACACTTTATCAATGTCTGGGTAGGAAAAGACTTGATTTATTTTTTGGGGGGAGTTGGTGCGGGTGGTCACAGGATGAGGTCTGGATTGAAGCCTTTCGCTTCCTAATTAGAACAAAGCTTCACTTGTTTCCCAAGAGGAGCGGTTAGAGTTTCCCCGCAGTTGAGAAATGTAACTAAATGGGCCCAAAATCCGGCTCTGTATCGCCGGGGTGTTAGGGCGATAGCGAGGGGAGTTTCAAAGGGCAGGAAGTTGGAGAGAAAAGGCAAACTGACTCAGCCAGTAATGTGGATGGATGCCTACATTTAACTTCATTTTGTCCTCTGGTGTTTTGTAACAACTCCATTAAAACGCAATCCCCTCCTCTCAAAGAAGGACCCTTGCGCAGACGTTGGTTGACTGTCAAAATGCGGCAAATATGGATTAATGACACCACGCTACTATTGTTGATCAAAAACAGGAGTGAGTGTCACACGCCGCATGATATCAAAGTCAAGGTGATTAACGCCAGGAGCCTCTGTGTAGTATGCTTGTCACGTGACACCAACCCGCCAACGCTTTTGTCACATTTGATGTGCAAACTGCCCGACAGGGTTTTACGTCTTGCTTAAATCCTTCTGTTTTCTTTGGATCATCGATCACCCTCCTGAGATGTAAATGTCAGGTCCTATTCAGTGCAAACACTCCATCCCTTGTTCATGTCAGAAGTCATAATCAATTTTGTCCTCCTGTTTACGTACAACAGCACACTTGTTCAGTTCTCTCTCAATGACATGAAACCATGGCCCGAACACCGAGGGGTTCGCTTCGATCCAAAGCAGATGCAAGACTCCTCTCGGCCATATAGTTATGAACCAGACACTAATAGCTCTCTCGTCTCAAACGTTTAAGAGGCTAAAAAGCTGCGGGAGCGTCAGCCTTGTTAAAGGGCAGACTGGTTCAAAGCGGAGAGGGCGGGGTTGCAAGTGACACAAGCAATTGGAAATTGAATCCGAGTGTGAACCCCCCCGAGACCAATCAATTTGAAACCCGAGACTTCACACCAGTGGTTAGTGAGCGTGCCCCGAGGATGAGAGCGGCGTAAATTAAAATGTCAATGTGCTTTTGAACATATTTGACTCTGACAAAATCAAAATAACTCATTGACACATCGCGAACGTAAGTCGAATTCATATCGCATGCAATCTTTTGTGGCAAACCTGGCAAAAAGCCACACTGATACTTGAGCACCATTGGCTTTATTTGCATTCCAAAATAACTGCACAGTTGTGAACTAATACAGTTCGTCCACTTGAAATGTCACGATGACGGTGACCTCAATGAGTCTTAAACATTGTTGGGAGGCAGAAGTTTCACGGGCTCGGCTAAGGTTACTATACACATGCCACGCCCCAGATTTCTTTTCATAAGCATTATAATCACATAGCTCAGAGGTTTTGTGACACTTCTGACTTTTGTCTGGATGATTTCATGTTCGATTCGTTTTAGAAACACAAAATAGTATCGTTTGCGACGAGTAATGAATGCCTTTTATTCCCCTAATACGTCACAAACTTGTTCGGTAAGCGCATCATACATTTGGAGCATGAACAGTTCATGATTCATTCAGTAAGAGTCACCCTGGAACGCATGCCCCAAGAGCTTTTCCGGGTGCTGCGTACCACTTAAGTGGCAAACCGAACCAGAGAATTTTAATTCCTTACAAACAGGAGCAATCTGTCTGAATTTGAGTCATGGATTTTTTTTTTTTTTCTTTTTCCGGGACGGTGGAGACTCGACTTGCTCAGAGACCCGAAATGAACTCAAGTAGATGAATGTGACCTAGTTCTGGCAAAACATGGAATGTCCCTGTAGTTCAAGTTCTCTTTCCATTTGAAAATGCCTCAGTTTGGGGTTTTTAGTCCAACGATTATTACCGAGAAAGGAACATTACAAACTCCAAATTCTCTGTCGCTTCGCCTTATTTTTAGGCTTGTGCGTCACAGTGGGAATAAAATATGAAATGCGGATTGTAGGTGACGTCATATAACTACCAGTTTAAAGTTTGAACACTATTCTTTTGTATCTGATTTCCAAAGTTTTGCAAAGAAAATACATTAGCAAACAGTTGTTTATTGTGTCTGTAGCATTTTAAAACCTTTGATTCAAGGCTTGAGGATTGCAAGTGTCATTTGAAAGGATACTGGGAGTTAAAGGCTTAATTTTGCAACATCAAATTTACGGTTGTAAGATGTTTCAATGATCTGCCGACTCCCTGTTTCCCCACAAAGGCTAAACAAAGACATATTGAGTAGAACCAAACCTTCTGTAGTTCAAATTAGTTGGTGGCTGGTAAACTCAGTCCATCTCTGCCCAGATTTGGTGTCTTTTGTCATTTTTGGTCCCATTGCAATTATGGACAAACTATCAGACGCTCGCAAATAGCAGAGTGCACTTTCGGAGAACTTCTCACGTCGTGCAAGCTAAACTGAAGATGTGTTCACATGCGAGCTGCGGTTACTGTCAGCACTGTTGTTTAGTTGGGATATAACAAAAAAGCGGTTTGAACCGGAAAATAGTTTTTGGATTTAAAAGATGCAAGTGTATTGATTTGAACCGAACGAATCCTTCCACTTTGAAATATATCAAGATGAATACTGATTCGCACATTTATGGTACCGACAAGTCCATTCAAAAGTTGCGACAAACCCTCTCACAATGAGTCGTACCTTATCGAATCGTAATCGCATTGAGTCAAACCAAATGAAATCATTCCACTTTCTAGTCAAACTTCACTCTGAATCGTTTCGTACGTATCGAAAACCGTATTGAATCGTCTTTTGTGGAGAGATGCACACCCCTATCATTTAGGCTCACTTGTCCGGATGGTCAGCAACGCACTTTCTCACCATGATTGAATACTTTGTATTCAGAGCGCTGCGAATTTTGTCTGCAGAATAGGCGTCAGGGTCCTAAATTAGATATTACAAAATACAGGGGCAGCAAGTTCGAGTTGGCCTCAGGTTGTAGTTATTGCTCGAGACCTCAACATAACAGAAAAGGAACTTTTAACTTGCATTTGCAATTCATTTGTGATTTGTGAACATTTTCTGTCGCTGTGGGCAATGTCATATTTGTATGCAGCACAGTTGTGACGACAAAGAGTGAGAGAGAGAGAGAGAGAGAGAGAGAGAGGCAGCTTGCAGTGTCAATAATTTATGCCTCCCCGGGTCATCAACCGCTTTCGCGTTTGTTGTGAAATTTAGAGCTCCACAAAGTAAATATAAATTACTTGCGGACTATCAGCTATTTTCCCATATTGGGGGGAAAAAAACCATCGTCACAAAATGTCTGTAAATATATTCCTTCATATGCAGGTCACATTGGTGTTCAAATTTGCGAGACTTAATCCTTCACCATTTCCTCAGCCGAGCCTATGAGGCACTGTCTGCGTGTGTTATCATCAAGATGACTCGTGCTCGCATGTGATGGGCAGGTGGTCGTTTCATGAATTCAAATGAGCGACGCTAATCATCAATTGGTTCTGAAATGTACATAAAAATATTGCCAAAACCCATCCTCTGTAGCTTGACTTAAAACATTTGAATTCAGGCTCCATAAGGGAGAGCACTGACTTTTCCACGGTTACGCTGCAAGTGACTGATAAGCGCACGGACACAGATACAGTATAGAGAGATGGAAATATATGCAGCGCATGGTCCCTGGCCCCCACCGTCTCGAGATACCTTCGAACAATAACCTTAGGTGCTGCAACCTTTGCCGTCGTGAGATCGGAGCTGTTACTCGCTGCACATCGCAATTACCCTCATTATCTATTTGCCTGACGTCAAACATACATAGAACGTCAAAGACCCCCTCTCGCTCCCTACACACATGACAGCCAGAGTTAAAAAAGTAAGTACCAGTGAGATAAAGTAGTGTGGGGCGCAGGCGCACCTCCCTTAGGTGGGCTTCATGGGAGGCGCAGCAGCTTGAGATAACACGTTTTGGAAGCGACGAAGCTACGACAGTAGATATGAAAAGAAATCAGCGGTAGGGATGGGACAAAATGTATCATGCATTTACTTTACAATACAGTATTAAGACACAATTGTCCTTCTTGGGGTGCTTGATTACAGCCATTCAGAATATGTCGGGCCATTGTAAACTGCATCGCCTGCACCACACCGCACTTTATAATCAATATATTGTAATATTCTCTTTGCAGCAAAAACATATCACAAGATACGCTGAGAAACCCCTTACATCTAGTTTTTTTTTTTCATTTGTTCTTAAAATGAGATCCTTTTTCTTTCGTGTTTCAGTATTCCCTGAGGGTACGGTGTGCTCACTGTCTCACACTTTGAAAACCCACTGATCTAAAGATCAAACCTGTCCTTCAGACTGTTACGCTAGCCATCGCAGCTCAGGATCATGAGGGACATGCGGTTGAATAATTTCATCAATCTTTTAAAGGGCACCAAGTTAATAAATAGGCGGCAATTTCATTTTGTCAAAAATGATCTAACAATGCTCAATTTAGGGCAGGCAGTCTTTTGAATGCAGTCTTCAATCGTTCATCTGTACATGTGTGCTTCACAGATGAGTAATGATATGTTTGTCTAATCCAGAAGTACTTTCCAATATGTTGAGTTTTTCCTGCAACGTGGCCATGTGAGAGCCTCATTGAAATCACACTGAAGATTTTTAGGGATATTAGAAAGAATTATACACCATAATACCGAACAGATGCAAATCTGTATTGTCTTTATCCGATCTTAACTTATTTACTGATTAAGGCTTTGGCAATTTATACTAGTAGAAAAAGTTGGGTTGTGTGGCTGTTGGCCGGATGTCATGACAGTTAGTTTTGTGTTGTTGTTTTCCAAGTGTTCCACTTCAGATCACAGTTGAGCAAAGGCTGAATCGGCAGTGGCTTTGAAGTATCACAACACGATGATACAACAATCAATTCTACACCATTGACCACATTCTTGACAAACTATTTCATCTCTCAACTACCTTATCCCAAAAACCTAGATATGTTTTGACTTTCAAATGCCACCAGAATACAAACATTTAAAAGGCAACAAAGTTGTTGCATTCACTCGCTCAATTCAAGGAATTAAAACAGTATTTGCTTGCTACTCATGCCTCTTTGCCGCGGTTACTTTCACTCGCTGCCAGTTGCTATGGAAACATGTTTTCTCTCTCTCTCTCTCTCGCTCTCTATCTCTCCCCCCCCCCCCCACCTTGATGGTCCGACGTGGTGGTGTGATAGTTCGACTTCCACGCAGGTTGCCCACAACATAATCCAAACGGGTTAAATTCCACTGTGAAACCTCATTATGTTTAAATAGCCAACATTACAACGATTCATTTCAGCCTCTGCTTGTGGCGCCCTCATGATGGCAATAACCTGGCAGGCTTCATGCATGCGTTATTTTCTAACCGCAAGAGAAATCCATTCCATGCCGCTCACTGTAAACCCCCCAAAGTGTGTTTTTAAAACCTTTCTCCCTGCAAAAGTGGAACCACTGGACCGGAGCAACTGACAAACTTGTACAGTCGTACCTCTACTTATGAAATTAATTGGTTCTGGAAGAAATTTCTTAACTAGAAAATTTTGGAAGTAGAGACGCGTTTTCCATGTAAATGCCCTAATCTGTTCCAAGCTCCCCAAAATTCAGACAAAAATGTTTCCTAAAGTATAAAAATGCATTAAAATATGTAACAAATACATGTTACAATTAGATCATTGTTCAATAAATGAGAGTTGGGCATAATGTAAAAAAAACAAAGAATAGAGGAAAGAATAAAAATGAATGTCATTTAACTTTTAACTGTGTCCTCGTTTTTTTGCCTTCCTTTGTTCATGTTTTCCCTCAGAAGTGTTTTTTTGCCTGGCGTTTTGTCAAGAACTGATCCAAGGACGTTTGCTTTTGTCAGCTTTTAACAATCCTTTGAAAATGTCCAAGGCAAACATCAGCATAATGAGCGATCGCCCGACTGGTGAGCACTTTTTCTGGGTGATTTACATTTACATAAAACAATCCAAACGCTTCATGGCCCGAGGGACGAATGACGAGGACGCTGCATAGACACATTCTATCTATTTACACACGTAGATACATGCGGTAGAGGTCCCTCTTAGCCAATGGGACGCTAGGATGATGATCGGTAATAGCCAATGGGAGAGCAGCTAAAAGTATGCTGCGTTCAGGGAAACTCGGAGCTGCCAGCAGCAGCCCATACTGTATTTTTACCTTTTGTATCTCGAAATTTCTTTCGTAACAAGAAGCAAAATTTTCCTGTTGAGGCGTTTTGTAACTTGAAAATTTCGTATGAAGAGACGTTCGTAAGTAGAGGTACCACTGTATTTATTTCCAGCCACTTTGCTTGGCGTAATCACCTCACTGGTATTAAGATGAGAAATCAACCAAGTATGGTCAAGTAACAGAGAAACTATTCACATTTAATCTGTGCCAATGTCAGTGGGGGTAATTTCAAGTCTGACACAACAGGAAAGTGCCGGAGAGGCAACTGCAGCACAAGCTAAGATGCTACTGTTGAAATTATTGACATTCCTATTGACCCCTGAAAAGGTTTTGGTCATCATAATTGGAATATAAAATGTATTGTGCGCCGTGTACCCATACAATATGCTCCGTGTGAAGCATGTGTTGCCATGTGTGCTCCACAAGGAAGGGTATCATTCAAAAAATAAAATAAAGAGAGCCGAGATCTTTGTGAAATAAAACTCATCTTCCCATAGCTGCAGTAATATTGTTTTTCTGACTGCAAACTAGTTGACACTGTTGCTGACGGTGCTCAGCGAGTCTGCTAGTTGCAGCCCAGGAGTGCATCTGTTTGATCTTAACTACCCACAATTCACAGCAATTAAGTAATTATCATGCCCATCTCAAAAAAACACTCTACCAATACTAAAGCTGAAACATGATTACAATGAACTCTTACGAACAGGACAAAATCTTCCCGAATAACATGCCTTTTTCTCTCTGGCAGAGACGCAACTCTGCAAATAGTAGTGCACTTCAATTCAGTTGCAGAGCAGAATTCGCCCTCATTCGGCCAATTTATTGTAAGTGCCCCTCAGCATCTGCCTCAGCTGCGCATCACACAACAAAAGCCCAGGCAGCTGGAAAGCGGCACGTCTGTGGCCCATCGTGCTGTGTACTCCTGTAATGACTCGGTGGAAAGATGAGGGGGGGAAAAGAAGAGCAAGGTGGAATGGAGGCTATTGTACCTTTTTTTTAAAAGTGAAACTGAAAAATCATCCGGCACGATTCATTGTAAACCTTGTGAGCACATGCCACTAATGCCATCGTGCAATCAAGGGTGAGTCACGGGGAGAGATTGCACGTGAATTCCAGAGCTACCGATGAACTACGCAATCTGTGCCGATGTCCGTGCGAGCCGAGCAGTCTGTCACAAAGCCTAAAATGACATGTATAAGCGGTGAAATGTAAAGACTCTCTTGGAGACTGAAATCTGGAAGAATAAGGAGTCTGTGTGGCCTGAACAATGACTGAAATGTTAGCATTTCGACAAGCACAATGAAACAACACAAACAAACAAAAAAGAGAATTCTGCCAGGCTAATCATGACGATGGATCCCTCGTGGTTCCCCCGCTTCGGAAAGTCACGACACATTCCCATGAAAAGCAAAGCCCACACGGCTCTATTTGCTAGAAGGGTAATGCCAGCTGATTGTTTGGTGGGATCAAATACAGCACAACTTTGCCAAGTGAACAGGATTTAATGGATATCTCATAAGTACTGGAGTAACAAAGGGGGCAAAAACCGGGGGGGGATGAGGAGGCCAGGAAGGCAGGATGCAAAACAATGACCACTCAGACAAAAGCTGTCCGAGACAACACAGCGTCCCCAAACCTGGCGCACAGCTCTCTCTCTCTCTTGCTCTGTCCATTTACCAGGCGGACAAGCTGGGGCGAGCCGGATAAGCCTGCCTGCGTCTCCACCAGGAAGAGAGGCCGGGGGGATCAATAAGAGGGAATGCACCATTTCAGATAGAGCCAGACAAGCGCTGGAGAAGCAGGGCGGACAGACACAGCGTTACTGGAGGACTCATTATGTAGTGTGTGTGGGATGGCCAGCAACTTGTGGAGCGGATACGTATCAACTCAGAACGGTGGAGATTTGGGTAGATGGCGCTGTAATTGGATAGAAGCGCTCATGAAAATGTAATCTGTCTTTAGCGTGTCTCTATCAAGGTTCGAGCTGAGAACAATAGTGGTGAGAGGAACACTTCTCCCCGTAGGACCATGCTTGCTGTCGACATCTCTCCCCCCAACTTGCGGCCATGTCGCAGTGGAGGATTTCAAGCCTTCCATCAGTCAAACGCGTACTAATGGCACCCCCTACAATGCAAATAGTGTCTGGAATTAACACCTGCCAAGTTTCAAATGCCAGTGTAATTAGGCTTTTCCAGGAAATCATTGACCTCAACAGTCAAAAGGATAATTACTCAACTTGACAACCAAAAGGACAATTTTACATGTTGACAACCAAAAGCCCGCTGCCATCGCTTCTTCAGCGTATGAGCCTGACCTCTCGACTGCGAATTGAAGGCCGGTGAGTGGCTCAGTAAAAAGAAGCATACGCGGTATAATTTTAGAGTAAATGAGTCAGCAAAGGATTGAACTCCTGAAGGTGTATGTTTGGTTCATTGCTGTTCCACCTTCAGTCTTGTCGGGGATTGGCAGTGTTTATTTTTGTTCCGACAGTCAAAACAGACAGAGACAACGAAACGCACTAACAGATGAACTGTTTCAAGAAGTCTTGTCTGCACTCTGCTTCATCTGTACAACATTATTGTCGCAGCTAAGCAAAATTCTGACATGACTGTCATACGGACGCTTGGACTGCCTGAAGCGAGTTTGCATCAATCCCGATTGTTAAATCGAATCGACTAAACCCAGAATTGAAACCTGGCAATTACCTTTAGCATATAGTGGTCGAAACCGCGAGACCACCAGAGAGGTCTTTAAGTGCTTTATGTGTTATACATATCATAGTGACAATGCAAAAATCCGGATGTCGAAAAGATAAAACAAAATTCAAACTAACAAGCCTCGCTTTATCATCATGGGTAACGTGAATTCACGGATGGATGGATTGACACGCCCGCGGCGCAGGAATCAATAATCAAGTTTTAAATCAAAGCATTTATCCCCCCATCTCCGAAGTGAATATGTTACAACATAATAGCGCTGAAAATGAGCAAGGTGTTTTTATGGCTTAGTCTCCCTGCAAACCTGCGGTAATACACAGACGCAAATAATGTTTTCGAGCGGCAGTGAGAGAGGCAGAAAGCAGAGGCCAATGCGGCCGTTTACAGTCTGCCTGCATCGTTAAAACACTAATTAGAAGAGGTTGGTACACGTTTTAGAGGATGCAAAATGGGACTGATAGCCAGCCGCAACTTGAGATTCTGTCCGGCTGGTTCACTGAGGCGTAAATACGCATACGGATACGGAATTCCTCCTCTTTAAATAATCTCCACGCCAAGGATCTTTACCGAGCAGACCATGCAATTGCTTCAGTGTTGCTGTCACCTGCATTTGCTGGATCAATTCGCTAGGGATGTGCAATAAATCTCCCGGTCTCTTTCAGTCCATTTCAAAATAAATCTCTTTGACCATAGCGCGAGTAATCTGCTCTGCTAAAATGCTAATTTGCCTTATCCTCTTGCAAAATTATACCGTATAAATCCTTGTCCTAGGACTGTGACCCGTCTGTACTGGGCAAACATTCAATGTTAACATTGATTTCTTCTGCAGGGGAAAATAAATACCCCAAAACAGAAGAAGAGTCTTTGTACCATTCAGATCTTGGGGGAGCGAAGGGCAACCACAGTCTTTCGAATTAAATTTTGATCATCGCCCAAAAAATCCCAATACCAAACTCGAGAATTCCAAAGTTGAATTCCACAAATGAATGATGTCATGGTGCCAAGGTCAGTTTTTTTTTTTTTTATTTTAGCTGATCAATTGATTGAAACTCGACTAGCATTGCTCAAGTGTGCGTCCCAAGATGATTTTACAGGCAAACTCAAGTGGTAATAATCATCAGTGCAGACTCATTAGACACATTCTGCTTATTCTCATCTTGAATGAAGTTCATTGTGAGGCTGTCACCAGATAACATCTGAACTACCCGGTTGAGTACACCACAAACCTTTGCGATTATACTGAGGCATTGCTTTTCCTTGTACATACTTCTCCAAGGCCATGCGGTATTTATCCCCCATGCGGTATTTATCCCCCTGCATTACATTGCTTCATTTACTTGTCTACTAGCACATCCCCTTCAATCAAATCTCCTGTCTCTCTGTCAAGGGAGATGTCTTAGCTAACACATCCATCTATCCATCCATCCCTCCTTTCATTCATTCATCCATCCATCACTTAAACTCCAACAGGAGCTTGGCAAGATGGAATAAATCTCGAGACATTGGTTTAAAAAAAACTGCCCATAAAATTTCAGGGTTTATGCATAGCAAGATTTTTAAGTGTTGAAAAATTAGCGTTTTGTAGAGAACTGATCCAAGGACGTTTGCTTTTGTCGGCTTTTAACAATCCTTCAAAAATGTCCAAGGCAAGCATTAGCATAGTGAGCGATCGCCCGACTGGTGAACACTTTTTCTGGGTGATTCACACATAAGTAAAACTATCAGAACACCACATGGCCCGAGGGGCGAATGACGAGGACGCTGCATAAACACATTTATCGATCGATCGATTGATCGATCGATCTGTCTGTGTGTCTATCTACACACACAGACACATACGGTAGAGGTCCCTTTTACCCAATGGGATGCCAGGATGATGCGCGGTAATAGCCAATGGCAGAATAGCTATACGTATGTTGCATTCAGGAAACTCAAGAGTTGCGAGTAGCAACCCATATCGTGTCTTTACCTTTCGTATATTGAAATTTCTTTCATAACAATAGGCAATATTTTCCTGTTGAGGCGTTTCATAACTTGAAAAGTTATTATGAAGAGCCGTTCGTAAGTCGAGGTACCACTGTGTGTGTGTGTGTGTGTGTGTGTGTGTGTGTGTGTGTGTGTGTGTATATATATATATATATATATATAGAGAGAGAGAGAGAGAGAGAGAGAGAGAGAGAGATTTATATATACTGTATAAATAGAGAGAGAAACAAACAAACAGTATACTGTATTTAACATTTATATATCCCGGTAAGGCGATCGATATGAGATGCTCATTTGCAATGCCAAACCTGGCTACAGACAGCAGGGTAAAATGGAGCAAAATAAAATCAAATAGAAATACAACCTGTGTGGACAGAGGGTTACATCTTTACAGATTGCATCATAGCAAATGGTGAATAAGACGGTCATAACTGGCTAAAAACAGGTGCAGAGATCATGGACCGTGTCTCAAGCGTATTTTTCAAACAATGAAATTGTGATGACTGAGGTGCGGTATGAAAATTCAGATCCATCCATACATATTTTTTTATGTACTTGTTCAAACGAGTCACGGGTGAGTTGGAGCCGACCCAAGCTGACTCTTGGTGAGAGGCAAGATGCACCCTGGACTGGTTGCTATTTGTGGGGGGGGATAGGGACCAAATGCTTATGCTACTTCTTCCTCGTTCGTTCCAAGGTTGGTGTTTTGCATTCGGTGAGACAGACGTACTTGGCTTAGACTGTCTTTGCGACAACTCCTTTGAGAACAACAGATGGCACACAGGCACCTTACGACACGCGATGTTCCACGTGCGCGCGTGCACGCACACACACACGCGCATTGATGACCAATCAGAGGCAGGACAGTAAAAATAGACACTGGGATTGGGCCAACCACATGAGATTTGAATTCTCGACTTGGGACTTGACTCTCTCTCGAGGATATCTGCAACAAAGGAAGACCATCACCAATAAACTATCAGAGCTTTTAATGCAAAAGAAGGATGGACATTATTTAGACTACATAAGTAGTTTTTGTCGATCAAAACAAGATCCATACACGACAAAATAGCCAAACAATGAAAAAAAAAGGCAATGAGAATTGTCAGGAACGATGCAAAAAAATATCCAAGTGCATTGCAACACTATCGATCAATCATACAACAAAACCAGATGTGTAGTTCCCTAGTTATCCACCTCGGGCCGACTAAATCAATATTCCAGGATCATATATTCTAGCACGATGCAGGAGGACAAATAAACACAGATTGTCATAACAGCGGATGTCAAACAACCCGATTTCTCGAGCAGGTTAACTTCTGTCCTCTTGTCAAAAAAGGCAACCTGGCCCTGATCCGTCAAAATGTGTCTCCAGAGTTCTGAGGCAGATTAAGCAGCAATATGCTGTCACAACATAGCCACTAGCCCTGCACAGTAAAATTCACCCTCGCCTCTCCTAATGGTGGGTCTTTTGAAGGAAATCTCCGGTGGGAGCAGTTATACAAGTTCCTAGTACGCCACTGAGAATACAGTAGATGATTGCGGTTTGCTAAGAGTGGACATGTGTTTACATCCCTTGATCACATTGAGACGCCTTTTGTTCATTTAATGAAGGACAGTAATGCGTATGCTAGTGCAACGTCAGTGAAAGGTTCGAAGCCTCCATGCGAGTGTGTTCACACATTACAGTTTGGCACAATGAAATAATTGTAATTGTTCCATTGCAACGTTTTTGTTTTTTTTTGATCAAGTCAACACTATTAATGATCAATTCAACACCTTATTGTAACAAACGTGCAGAAACAAGACTGCTTGTGGTGAGGTTTGGGATGAGGTTTGAGATGTCACAAAAAAAAAAAAACAGGTTGCCCAGTCGCAGTGCAATCTCCTTTGGTTCAAGGTTGAGGGGCCTAGCGACGCCAGTCCCAGGAAGGAAAAATCCGCACCCAAACATCAGTGCGCTAACCTTGCGCGCCGCCGAAAGACCAAGGGAAGGAAGTTACGCGTTGCCTGTGCATCATCAGCATCATCATCAAACATCATTGACCTAGGTGCGGTCACCGTGGGCACACAGGCCCAAGAATGGAGTGACTTGCCTCATGGGATTCGACGCTGGGAAGCAGGAGGCGACAAACTGACAGGACGATGATTGGTTTACTAGAACCTTATGTAAGCCCGTATGACGACTTCACAGAAAGGCATTGCAGATGTGAATGTTTGATGTTTTGGGTCGGCTTACTCTGTTTGATGTTTAGATTAGATTTCGATTTTCATTTAATGTATAGCCATTGCCCGGGAAGGGTTTTCTGTCCCGATTTTGTCACCCCCAAGGACAGTTTTTCTTCCCACCCGTGCAATTGCATATCAATGTCACCTGGGCGTTTGACGAAACTTTAATTATGATAAAGAGGTGGGAATGATAGAGAAATCTATGAACAAAATTGTATCATGTTTAAAGTTTCGGTTAATTTGGGCATGTCTGGACATACTCAGCGCAGAGGTGTCGGCCGTTTGGGCGGAGGGCCTTTTCTTGAGTAATCACGTCAAAGCAAGGGGGGCGAACAGATGGAAGAAGGCTAGATTCAATCACAGAGTGGGAATGAACAAATTGGGAACAAAGAGTTGTTGAATACCAAAAGACAGTTTGGGAACCGCTGTCGCGCCCAGGTGGACATTTGTCATCAGCAAAGTCTGTGACTTGTGTATTCGGGTAGATCAGATCACTACCGAGGGGCCGGACCGGGGGGCGCGGTATGCCAATCTCGGGGGCAGTGTCTTTCTTGTATTTTGCAATAAAAGTTCGAACCGGCGGAGAGGGAGCCGAGAGTGTGATCATCGGAGCAACTACCGTCGTTCGCTCTCAGAGATCCCCTCCCGCCGATATTGAAGACAATTTTCCTGTGTGCCGAGTCATTTCTTTAACTTTGTCCGAGAAAATCTCTGACATCTATTCAGTGGCAACTTTCAAAATTAAAGATAGCAATGTGAACGCTACGTAAACCAAAACCTGATAAGCGATGCTTTTGGTTGCTTTGGCCCGGACAGGAGTAGCAAATGACAAGTGTGAACATTTTCGTCACACAAACAGACCGAGTTGCTCAAAGAGGAGATGAGTTCTCCGACCACCTGTAGTCTGGTGTGTTCTTGTTCACTTGAGCTCAAGCGGAAAAGCGGTATGGATGCTGACCAGAAATAAGATGAACGTAGCAAGCAAAAAGACATTTCAGTGTACCATTTAAGACTGGCACAGAAGCCAAAGCTGTCAACATATGAGATGTGTCAGAAAAGTTACAGGACTGGTCTCACAAAAGATGTTTCAAATCCAAACTACATACTTTAAGCTTTCCCCTTCGAATAGATGCCCGTGAAGTCAAACCCACTTTCCCAGCCTTCTCCGCCATGCCCTCATGCACTCCTGGAAGGATTCTTTCGGGATCTTGTGCAGCTCTCTTGTCACAATGTCCACTTGATGACCCCTTTGAGTTTGGGAAAGAAGGGGAAAAAAATCAGATGGAGCCAGCCAGATCAGGGGAGGAGGGACTTTCCTCCAGCACAGCCATGTTCTTCACGGCCAATACTCTCGGACGTGCAGAGGGCATCAGAAGCAGGTATTTTGTCATGTTGACGAGATATCCCACCACAAATTTTGCCTCATCTTGCGCACAAACGAAAAATATCGCTGCAGTCTCCCTCTGAAGCCGTGCAGGTTGATTGTCTGGGCTGCCTCGTATTTTGTAGTTGGGGGCGTTGGCGACACTTGTCCTGTAAATTTTGTGACACACCTTATATCCACGTCTGTGGCATTGCCGCCCACGACAGAGAACTTGCGACGTATACTTTAGCAGCTCTTTGGGATACCATGGTGACTAAAAATAGCACCATATAAATCCCAGCGCATATGCAACATGGCAGACAGCAGTATTGTTTTGTATGTTTGAGTTTTGTCACACAGTACTGTATGTCGCAGACGCTATCTTTCTTCAGATGGACCGATTCTGGTTTGACGATAATGACAACAGTGTGTATGATAAGTGAATGGAAAATGTACTGTCTTCCTTTCTTTCTTTATTTATTTTTGCAAGTATGAACAAACCCTAAAATTTACCCTAGAGACTTTATGTGCATAAAAATTCTGTTAGACCTAATAATACCTTTTTTTTCCACGAGGGTTCAATTTGCCACGGCGCACCGGGTACAGTGTGTCCCCCCAATGACTCGGTCACGGCGCTTGTGATCAGCACTAGTTTTCTTTGCTTCTTCCGGGCCTGTCATCTGCTTTTATCGTTTATGGCATTCAAGAAAAAGATGCGCGGTGGGGTTCCCGGCATATCCGGCGTCCACTGGCAACAACAGTAAGTCTAGGCAGAGGAGGCCAATGACTCACACTGTGTGGGGATGGTTAAAGGGGAGCGTGAGAGACCAGAGAGCGATGGCAAACATACAATCGACATGCATCATGTGGAGTTGAAACTGAGTGACCCAGTGTGTTACGGAAGTTATTTTCCTCAGCTACTGAGCGACATTTAAAAACGGTTTTATTTGAGGGCTCACCCGCTCCAAGGAGCTGCAAATCCTGTGGCAAATCCTGTGTGTTGTCCTTATTTCATACCTTACAACTGTAACCTCCCACGTCCTCCCTCATCCTGATGCACAGCTTGTCTTGTTGCGACCAGCCTCCATCTTGACAAGGAATACTGTAATGTTGTAGTCAACACCAATACAGCCCAGGAATAACATAGACCTCTTATCCACCGGATTAGCACCGTGTTCAATGTCTGCAGGTTTAATCCGTGCAATCTTATATTTGAGATTTCCATATTCAATTAAGGCGGCGTATCGCATATGAATTGTCTAAGGGCTGTAAAAAAAACATTAGAATTCATCCAATTTACTAGGAGCTGGTCTTTTTTGATTAATATGGACTAAGTGCAGGAAAAAATATAAATGGCTTTCTGCCGATTTAGGAACGCTCAGGACATTGAATATTCGGTAATTAATGACGCATTTATTACTAATGACGACACCCTTTTCTGCCGAAACTCTGTGTACCTTTAAAATAATAAGACTGGGGTTTATCACTGCTCTGTGTCATAAATGGTCTTTATTTTCCTGATCACCCACTCAACATGGGTGAAATAAAATAGAATGAATGCCGTGCGTGTTTTTGAAATGTGGGAGGCAAACCGGAGTACCCGGAGAAAACCCACGCAAGCTCAACACAGGAAGGCAGGAGCCGGAATCAAAAGCTGCACCTCTGCACTGTGCTCAGCAGTCGACCACCGTGCCCCCGCTGGAGAGAACATTAGTACAAAATAATGCGACACACGCACAACCACAGCCAAACAGCAAATGTTACGGCATCCCATAAATCATCCAGGAGGAGTGGCCTAGAAGATTAAACATAAATTAATAATGAGGACAAGCTATTCAGAAAATGAATGTACCTATCGTGTTTGTATTTAATGCATATATTACAAATGTGATTTGTTTTCAAAACGCAATACCGAGTTTGGATTTTGAGATCTGCTCAATAAATGTCTTCAAAATTACATGAGAGTAAAGCTCACCTTAGTTTTTTATACCCCCAATCAATTTCAGTTAGAATCATTATCTTTTATGCCTCTTGAGATTCATATCATCATTTGTGCAAAAAAAAATATGTCGGCGAATTTGCTTATGTTTACCTTTGATTTTATATCGCAGCACTTTCTGGATGCATGAATCATTTGATACAAGTCGAGTTGAATGTGGCTTTGTGATCGAAGATGTTTTCCGTATTTCCCAGCACTACCTCTTAACTCGAAGGAGGACTCTAATCTCAACAAATCTTCGGGCTACACGTCCAGTTCATTGGGTTTGTGAGCACTGTGGCCAGCTTTCAATGAGCTTACCACTGATTTCCATGAATCACCCTCCGCGGGGGAATGTCCTGTACATTATTCTCAACAGCCGCTCATGAGAGCTCGGCGTGTGTAAGAGAGGGCATACTTTAAATGTGAATGTGTCATTGAGCATCAAGGGCTGACGGTTAGCATTTAAAGGCAGGCTAATTGTAAAATAAATCCAGGGAGGTGTGCATTTTGATGGCATCCGAAAGAGTTTCATATATCCACCAAGAGTTCAGGCAGCACTGATGGTGTAATGGCCCTTCAAGTGTCATTCATTATTCATTGGGATCAATCAGCAACAAACTCGCAATAAAGGTCAAGGTGAATGTGGAAAGCTCACATTGCACCGAGTCAAAAATATCCCCTTTGAGAAATGTGACTAATAGCGATTCATGACCGAGCGCACAAGTATTTCATCTTTTAGTTTGCTATTTTATCGTTCCTGTAGATAGCAGTTGCTTTGTTCATATTCATACTAAAATACAAATGTCAAGTTATGAAGTCATAAAATGGCTCATCCCTGCAAATGTGGGCCGGTAAATGAATTTAAAAAAAAAATTTAAAAAAGGTGCTTCAATGCCCTTGGATGGCTGTGAAAGAATTCCATATGGAATAATCTCAGTGGAGGGGAAATGTATTAAACTCAACGACACACTTTAGAACGGACAAAAGTTCCAAGTGTAAAAATGTCAAGCGGGTCAAGTTTTCAGCGGAGCAATTCATCCGTGAGAATATGTGACACCATTTTGAAGTGGATCACAAACGGCTTCAGCGTCTACAGCTCCCCTGGAGATAGTGTCGTCTTAGTGTGATCTAATTAGAGATTAAAAGGACCAGCTTCCTACTACGACCGCGTGTCTTGTCGCAACTTTAACTGGCAGTTGTCCTTTTTACCACCCACCCTCAATAATAATAACAATAATAAATGATAATCTTATGACTTTCCTCGAGGCGTATCCAATAGTTTGTTCATAAAGGAGCATGATGTAAGCAACAGAACACGCTGTGGTAACGACTGTACATCAGAGGAGACCCTGGGGCACAGCATCCCAGAATTCAACCTGCCCTGAGCCCAGTGATGCATCCTATAGTGGTTCAATAAGGAACGTGGCATGATACGCATGGATGGATTAAAAGACGTGCACTGCCAAATAAAAGAAGTGCAAAGATAAATCCTAGCCACCAGCATCGCTTCATTGTGGCTTCCCCCCCTCCCGCCCTCTCCTCCTCTCCTTTAAATCAGACACTGTGTGCTCTTGCTTTCAGGTTCGACTTGCGAGGACTTGTCAGTATCTCTTTTAAATTGAGACCCTCCGGCATGGACAGTGTGTGACATGACACGTGAACATCACTGCCTCATTCAAGGCTGTGATGACTTAAGTTTGAAGTTGGCCAAAGTCTAATCTTTCCCTACTTTTTTTTTTTTTTTTTTGGGTTGACAACATAGTAGTGCAAAGAAGGGAGCTTGTCACTCCATATCAGGCCTGAAGAAACAGTCCTTATTTGAAAGTGAGTCAGATCTCTGAATAATCCCTTGTATCGCCGCTTCATAACAATTCAGTTTTGTTCCCGCTCCCGCATGCAAAAATGGAGCTAAACCACCATTAAAAAAAAAGTGCTTTGTCACGACATCCGACACGAGAGCTATCTTATTCAAAACGGGTACTTGCTCACTTGCTTCACTATAGGAAGATGAGCGTGCACTTAAAAGGCTGATTTACTGTTAGTTAAAACTTAAGTGACAACAATCCCGGGTAATGAATGTAAGGTTTTGATTCGATGACAACCGAGGTAGATCGCACTTCAAAAATTAGGCGCTGAAAACAGGCACTAAATGATGAATTGTCCTTACAACAATGCAATGCACTGATGGGTTCCGAAGGAAATTCGTTTTTTGTCTGGTGGAAAAAAAAAAGAAAAAAAAAGGCCTTTCTGGTGAATGTTTTTGTGTGGTATCACTTCTAGAAAATCTGGTCCCAAAATTACCTCAAATTAGAGTTAAAAAAATATAACGATTATTTTTCGACCTCCACTTTTCCTGTGTGACTCGATGAATCCCTTATCTGATTGACTGACGAGTTTAAGTTGAGAATATTCACCAATAAACTCATATGGGCTGAAATTCAAGGACTTCTCAAAGTTGACATGTCAAAATTACTCGAAGAATACAACTTATATAGTGCAAATGGAACATAATTCGTGAGATGAGCAGTGGGGGCAGAAGAATAGGTCATGTACTTAAATCATTTTTTTCCGCGGCTAGCATTGGCTCGTACCTGGATGGTGATGATGTGGTATTGGCCTGTACAATATTTGAGATTTTTTTTTTTTTTTTGAAACCTTATACTGTTATCGGTATCAGTGCATATTAAATATTTGTACATGCGTCTGCTCATACAAAGCCAGAATTACATTTACAACGTCTTTGCACTGACACACATACTGGACCACATAAACACTGTTGTAGCTGTATTTAAAATAAATAAATAAATAAATAAAAGCTACATTTACATTAGTGGTGAAGGTAGCAGTCACTTTGTCAGTTATAACACAAAGGGATCCCATCGGGTAGCGACGAGGAACGTGAGATGGTTGGCAAAACTCATAAGGGAAAAATTGCATTGAAAATGACTCCAAGCGGTCTTAGTGTTATCGGAAAGACCTGGTCGCGTGAACCGGAGAACAGACGTGGTTCTGGTAATAAAAGATAAAACTCTTTGGTGGCCTAAAGCTAAACTCTGGCACTTAATCAGTGTGCCAAGCGTATTCCGGCAGAAACTTTGATGGTCTTCTTCCTTAAGCCCTACAAAGCGGAGGCAACGGACTGCCTCAAGCTTTGACAAACGAATGTGACGTGTCCACTGGGATGCGCCGCTCAACATTCCAGCCTCGTTTTAATTTAATGACTGACACGAACCCACTGTTCTCATTTCCTGTTGGAGCTGACATCTTCGCATCCCTGCTGGATTTGGAGAACTGTTCCAGGCTACTACAATGCTAGCTTGGTTTTTCAAAGCACCGTGTGAATTAAAGATGCTCAAGAAACATTTTGGCACGGACTCTGCACCTCCACAAGCCCATCCTTAAGAAACGGCGTTTAGGGAGCTCCCGCAGTGCTGCCTCGTCAGGTCACGTGAACGTGTAATGTCATCATGTTTGCATCCTGAGGCAGCGCTTCTCCTTTCAGACCTGGATCTGTCTGATCCGCTCCCCGTCACCACCGATTCGAGTGGTCCTGACGAGAATGAAATCACAGCCTCTGTGGCTCGGACCTCTTATTCTCACTGGCACTGAAAATGAGGTTTTTATAAAAGGCGTGAGTGTGAGATATGTGGATTTTACAATTCATGGGCACATGTTTGAAGAGACATGCGATTCATTTTAAATCTGCTTGAATATTCCAGACTTGGACTGCCAAAAATCAGAGAAAAAAAAAATCGGGCGAACTATAAACTAGGTCTTGCGTTTTACCTGCTCGTCTGGCTTCTCCTAATAGCCTCTGCCCAAAGGTGCAAGTGTCTGTTTTTAATATGGCTTTGCATAATAAAGCTCGACACTGCCCAAAGGCTTATTTGGATATGAAATATTATGTGCAATATTTTTTTTCGAATTTGATAACCACATGCGGTCGAGTCGGAAGTGACATCATGCGGCCGAAAAATGCGGCCTTCGGAGGACGTAACCTGTTAATTTAGACACAGCTATCTTGTGTGTGTCTCGCTCTCTTGCACGCCCAATTTGTTCTGACACTCCGTGAGCATATCAGACCGTTTAAGTCCTTGTATAATTTACATGTTTCCATACAACTAAACTTTATTTAGCATGGCTGATAAAATAAAGGCTAATGATAGTGGTGGTGATGGCGGTAAAAAGCAAAAGGCAAGCGATGACATCGGTCGTGATAACAAACGACAGGCAATCTGCATGGAAATGAAGGTTGCCAATGTTAGAAAGCTGGGCAGTGGTCAGAAGATGATTAATGTCAATGTCAATCGGTGGTCAATGGTCAATGTCTTCCACCTCAGCAGCCTCTTCTCCATTCACCTCTTTTTCCACCTCAACCATCTTCATAAGCTTATTTCTTTTTATCCATCTGACCATCATTGAAGCCGCTTTATCCTCGGGAGAGTCGCGGGCGTGCCGGAGCCTATTCCAGCTGTTTTCGGGCAGAAGGCAACGTACACCCTGAACTGGTTGCCAATCGCAGGGCACACATAGACGAACAACCATTCACCGAGGGACAATTTGGAGTGTTCTATCTACCTGCCATGCATATTTTTGGAATGTGGGAAGAAACTGGAGTACCCAGAAAAAAACCAAAGCAGGCACATTGTGAGGCGGCAAATTCATCGTTTGTCTTTCGGTCAAAGGCAAGATAGATTTGGATTAATTGCTCAGCATCAGCTCACTACGACACTGGCTGGAGGAGAAACAGGAGTTCAGAACATTCAGATCGATTCTCCCATTACATTAACAATAATATTTATTCAAAAACGTTTCTAAAACTACTTTCTTGTATTCTTTGGCATTTGACTCAGCATGACTCAGACTTGATCTTAGTTTTACTGTTTGGTGCTTTCTACCGTCTTTGTTACTGATTTATTGCTTTATTGTTGAATATATGATAGTTGCTCCATGTACAGCACTTTCTATGCAGCGATGGCTGTTTGAAAGTGCTCTATAAATACAGTTGCGTTGAGAAAAACAATTCCTTGATTGATTTATCCCCTTATTGAGTTTTCCCCTTAGCTGATCAAGGAAGATTTGTCCAATTCCCATTAGCGTTTCTTATCACTCTTATATTGCTTAAAAGTTCTCCGATGTCCATCATTTGCATCTGTTCCGTTAATGCCATGGAACTGCTCGATTGCAAACTTTTCCTGCCGCAGAGCATGCATTTTTAAACACGCATGTAATTCACTTGAGACAAAAAAATGCATGGATGTATCTCAGAATCCATACCTTCGCTGTGGTGCCAGTTACCTTCGTGTGTTGGCTGTTGTCACAACTCTGTTCCGAAGAATAATGGTTTAGTTTGAAAGAAATCTTAAACCCATTGCTCCCCAAAGTGTGTGTGTGTGTGTGTGTGTGTGTGTGTGTGTGTGTGTGTGTGTGTGTGTATATATATATATATATATATATATATATATATATATAAGTATAAATAAATAAAAATAAATAAATAAATAAATACGGTTAAGGGCAGCCCGGTAGCCGAGTGGTTAGCACGTCGACTTCACAGTGCAGAGGTACCAAGTTCAAGTCCAGCTCCGGTCTACCTATGTGGAGTTTGCATGTTCTCCCCGGGCTTGTGTGGGTTTTCTCCGGGTACTCCGGTTTCCTCCCACATTCCAAAAACATGCGTGGCAGGCTGATTGAACACTCAAAATTGTCCCAAGGTGTGAGTGTGAGCGCAAATGGATGTTCGTTTCTGTATGCCCTGCGATTGGCTGACAACCGGTTCAGGGTGTCCCCAGCCTACTGCCCGAAGACGGCTGGGATAGGCTCCAGCACCCCCCGTGACCGTAGTGAGGATGAAGCCGTTCAGAAAATGAATGAATGAATAAATAAGGTTAGGACTACTTGTTATGTTGAATAAATAAAAATAGAATCATCGATTCATCAAATTGACTCAACTTTCAATGAAAACACCAAGGAAACACTCACAGTTGGATAAAACATTGACATAGCAATGGAGCTTATTATCATATCATCTCTTCCAGTATAGTGTCACACCAACCTCAAAATATCGGTAATGCCAGTGTCTACTTAAATTTTATTTCACTGACAACACAAAAAAAATAACCAAAAGAAAGCCGCTCTGTTATGTCATGCCCACCCTAGTCTTCACCGGCATCTAAATCAAAACTAGATCTTTCACTCTTGAATGGTTTTCTCGTAACACTCGTGCCTTTTGACAGGTTTCATCCATAAGTAAGTGTCATGTGCTACAGTGATGAATGCCGTCACCCTTCATCATGCACGGCCACTGGGTGTTTTCTCTCTCAAAGCAGCGAGGCACGTGATCAACAGAGCACAGTCGTGACGCTCTTCTCACAAACGCCCGTAAACACGCGAGGAGGAGCCACGGCCAAGACTCACTCCCTCAGCATTTTCCCCTGCCCGAGGAACACCCTTGTACTCGGCAAGACAGATTAATCGGCTATCCCACGCCGAACCGTGCGCCACTCCATGCCACGCATCAACCCTCACATGTCAACTCTTTCATTATTTACTTAAATATCTGTGATGTTATCACAAATGTAATCTACCCCCCCCCCACACACACACCACTTACGTAACTACACATTTCACCAACTTAGAGGATCTCATTTCAAAGCCTTTATCGGGGAATCAGCTTACATAACAGATGATTCAGAGTAGGAGTTGGTGTGCGAATGTGTATGGGTATGCATCAGTAAGCAAATGAAGCCGTGCTCTCCCTGACAGACCCTTGATGGGCTTCACGCAGGCCAGCATCGCCTGTCAAGGGCTACCTCCCCCCCTCCAGCCCCACCCCCTTTTACTCCCCTTAACACTGCACCTGCTGTACACAATGCACCTGCTGTACATAATAACAGGTGCATTACAAGTGTGTTATATTTCCCAGCAACACACATTCTCTCTCTGAGCATGTTGGGGGGAGCCCAGCATCACCCCCCATCCATAACAAACAGGTCCCACACAAGAGCAGTGG
Organism: Hippocampus comes; assembly: GCF_001891065.2. Lineage (NCBI taxonomy): Eukaryota > Metazoa > Chordata > Actinopteri > Syngnathiformes > Syngnathidae > Hippocampus > Hippocampus comes. The sequence goes on along the minus strand of NW_017805453.1, from coordinate 1,741,696 downwards.
GCGACAACAACACAGCAGTGGATCGAGACCAACATAAATCCTCTTGACACATTACCCCACACATTATCCGCACCCTCCCCCCCTTGCTAACCTCTGAGACTGTAACCCCCCAACACACACACACACACACACAGCCACACGCGCGCACACACACACACTTCATCCACCGTTGCCCGCCCCGCTTGTGGAGGACCACAATTTATGCCATGCAGAATAATGCCAAGTCAGCGTTTGCAGACAACAAAGAGTTGGGATAGCATAATATATTCCAGGGTGGACAAGAGACAAGAAATAGGGCGCGGAGTAAGCTCATTAGCATGAGCCGCAGCACCTGCCTGACAGGGAGCCTTAGTGGGGACGACGAGGAGGAGGAGGAGGAGGAGGAGGGGGGGTGGGTGCAAGGATGGCGACCGCTACTACCGCGGTTATTCACGATATTAATACACTTTAGAGCGAGTTAATAAAAGTCTCTTACCCGCACAACCCACAAGGAGCAGGGCTACAAAGATGTCCCCGGACCGGACCATGGCAAAGTCCCCCCCTCCCGACCCTATCGCCTTCACTTGAGACGAGCGCTGGAAACGTGAAACGGCTCGTCGCCTCGCTCCTCTTCCTCCACCCCCCTTCGTCCCAAAGGCGGGTGTGTGAGTGGCCCTCGGCTTTGCTCCTCAGCAGGGAATCATCCTCAAATGGAATCGCTCCGTATGGCTCATTCGGCGGTCAGCGGGAGGAAGGCGCTGGAGCGCGAGTCACTCGTGCTTCTGGTGACGGTGGTGCTGATGAGGATGAGCGCCACAGCAGCCGTTCAAAGTGTGACTGACAAGCAGAGCCTGCTCACAAGTGTGAATCAATGCGCGTGGCGGGGACGATGCACCTCCCGTTAAATAGTGCACCTGTGACATCGACAAAAACGGACCCCTGTCATCGGAGCGTTCAATATCTCAGTGGCGTTTTAATGTGTAATAAACTAATGAGGCTCCAACCTCTCTACTTTTACCCCTGTTGTTATATTCAATTGTATAGAGTACCACCTTTATTTGTTCAAAAGTTTGTAATTTGCAATGTCTAATGTTTTGCATTGTACTCTAGTTTTATTTACATTTATTTAAGTGCATGGCCTATCCATGATTTTTCCATTACAGCTCACTTACAACTATTTCTTAAAAGATGGCATCTTGTTTTCTTGGTAATCTATTTCCTGAGCACTTTTTGGTGACACTAATCACATGTATCAATTGACGATTTCTGATAAGGCCTTCACGCCTTGCAGTTGTGATGAGAATATGGTGTATTTTAACTAAATGTGCTTCAAAGCTGCTATCTTTTCTTGAACATGGCAAAAGTTTCGCTTAAATACGGCACTAGCACTTTTTAGTGTATCAACTTATCATTCATGAAATTCTTGACATTGTCGTCACATTTCACTGAAAAGGTAGCCTTTATCTGGAGGCTTTTCAGTTATGGGGTGCTTCAGTTTGAACACTAAAGTGCACTACACTGTACTGTACATGCGTAGTGAGTAGCCTAGGCAGATAAGAGACCAAGAAGAACCTCGAGTCGAGTGGATCTTAACCAGGCACGGCTCCAGGATTATTTTGTCTCTCCTGACCGATGCATCGGGAGGCTGAGAAAATGAATATATTGTATAGTGATGTGTCGTTCGCGAACGAGCCGGCTCTTAGAGCCGACTCTTTGAAGTGAACGACATGAGCCGGCTCCTAAGAGGGAGCCGCTTTAATGGGAGCCGACTTTTTTTTT
>NW_017805453.1:1716603-1739777 GCF_001891065.2 Hippocampus comes | reverse complement strand
AAAATGGATAGGCAACGCAGTGAAATTTGGACTGATTTCAACTGAATTGATAGTTCAAAGGCAGCGTGTAGACTGTGCAAGGTTAAAATGTCCAATATCAAATTTTAATTTATAATTTGTTGTGTGGTAATCAAAGCTTACTTATGTTGTTTTACTGTAAATATTTAAACACTTATAAATATGCACAATCAGAGATTGGAACTTTTTGTTGACCTTGTTTTGAGATGGGTCTTTGTTTTTGTACTTTGTAATTTATTTTTTTGTAGCACTCCATGTTGTACGCCATGTTGAGTATGTTCAGAAGAATATAAAGCCATATAAATAATAAATATTTGATATACTGTATATTTTTTACATTCGTAATTCATTTTACACATAATTTTACATTATTTTTGGGAGTAAACTAATTTAAGCAACAAAAAAACTGAGGAGCCATTTGGGAGCCGAAAGAGCCGGCTCTTTTTAGTGAGCCGAGCCAAAAGAACCGGCTCTCTAAAAAGAGCCGGAATTCCCATCACTAATATTGTAGAATGTCAAATAAAATGCTAGAGGGGGCTGCACAGATTTCTGACAGAGCTGTTGCACCACCAAGCCCTAGTGGAGCACCAGCCGTGACGTGAACAAGAATCCATAATAATGCATAGTTACTTCTGTGTTCACTACAAAAAGTGAGTATACAGAAATACAAGACTTCTTCTTAAATGAGTTATGAGATGAAACTGTGGCAGGACAAGTTAGTTAGTTAGTTAGTTAGTGCTCCAGCGAAGGTCCGGGGGTCCCGTCCCTGTGCGTTGAGCCGACCAGATGAACCAGGTTTTTCCAGTGCCGGCGGTCTTGTGCCAGCTGTTCTGCATCCTCCACAGCAACTCCTTGTTGTTGGAGGGCGCCCGCAAAGACGGCCAGCTTTTTTTTTGTGCGGGCCTTCCCTCGTGGTCGTCTCCAGCCTGCGGCCTTTGGGTCGAACTGAAGAATGGCTCGTGTCGGATGGTCTGGTGGTAGGCGAAGGACATGGCCGAACCAGCGGGTGCGGCGTTGTGCGACCAAGGAAGATGCTCGGGGCTGGCACGTGCGGGCTCTGAGCTCTTCATTGGACACTCGCTGGGGCCACCTGATGTTCTCGATGGTTCTGAGAGCTCTGCTATCAAAGCCATCGATTCTTTTGGCCAGGGTGTCGTTCAGGGGCCATGTTTCTGAGCCATAGAGCAGGATCGAGAAGTAAAGTGATATTTTATTGAACTGTTCCTTCCTTCTATTTACTGACAGTGCCACGCTGCAGCTTTGTAGTGACAGCCCAAGTATATATTTAAATTATATTCAATTAAGAGAAGCGTAATGAGTGTTTTCTACACTCCTCCATAAACTTCATCTTTACAGATGATGTAGATGATGTCTGTTGTTTGTTGTGCTAAAGGAACAATGGTAACAGATGAGGAGGAAAGAAACTCTTGCCAGGCAGAGTGCATAGGGCTCAGGCAGAACCACCCTCTGACTCACTCGCTCTCTAGCTCGCTCTCTGTCTCATCTGAAAAATTTGCATTTGAAGCCACACCCATTTGTCTCTTTTGAATGACAAACCCGAGCAGGGCATCAAGGCTTTGTGTTAAGTACAAACTACATGATCTATTCCAGCCTTTTAGTGCAGCGTTGTTCCCAATGCCACTTTTATCCCAAAGCCTGTATTTACACACACAAATTCATTATATCACAGTTAAATGCACTGCATTGTGAACTGCCAGTAAAACCAGTGGAGCAGTTAAAGTCAAGACTTCTGTGGTTGAAGAAACTCATACTATATATATAGGGGACGCAACCTTGATGCATGACTGTAATGGCGGTACTCCCTACATCTGTAGGCTGATCATGAGTGCAGGCCTATGAACCAATGTGAGCATTAAATTTGACATCCAAGGTTACTGCTGGCAGCTTTTCGCTCTGCTGTACAGGCTCGTTCATGTGGGGATCCTTCAGAAGAACTGCAGCATTGGTCCGCCTCTGGGCTTTTGATCCAGACAAGAGCAAAGCCAATCTTGTTGTTTTAACAGTGACCCAAAATGTTCGATGTCGGTGGTGCGAAGCATTAAATAGGCTACCTGTCAGACCGCAACAATTGCTTGAAATGTAAATTTTGTGACATCAGTCCTGGAACTTTTCCGATACACCTTGTACCTTAGAAGGCGATAAAATTCCTGGGCCGTGAAGTGTCAAGTGTAGGCTCAGCAGGAACATATTTAAGTAAAAAGTTGAAAGATTTAGCTCAGCGAAATTCATGTATTTTTCTTATGTCGTTTGTTTGTTTTTGTTATTCTGTTTCTTGTCTCGTGCACTGATTTGCTAGCTAACAACCAGTATGCAAAATGGCATTGGCCAATTTGCATGTTGAATCTGGCTCATTCATTTAAGTCATATTTAAGAAGCACAATGACTAGGAAAAGGCAGAAGTATCCCTGAATTATTCACACACACAAATATAGAGCAGACAAACTTAATGTAAGAGTAAAAATGTAATGCTAAAGAATTTGTGGCCACATGCATTATTTTGGGGAAATTTAACTGTAGTTGACTGTCAGTTCATGAAACGCTGACTGGATAGTATGTTAATGTTTTTTTTTTTAAGTTTGCAAGCTGAGCCAATAGGCACTGTGATGTAATTTTCAGTCGACAACACGTGCCAAAAATGGCTACCTTGAGATGGATTAAAAAAAAAGGGGGCGGGGGTCTATTTTGCTGCTTAATTCATATTCCGCAAATGCAATATTAACCCGTAGGAGGGCAAGGAACCCCCCCCCCCCCAAAAAAAAACAACTGGGGAAAAATGAGAAACCTTGAGTAGGGGCCACAGTTGGCAGAACCCTCCTTCCCCCCTCCTCCCTCTCCAGATCAGGGAGGAGGGGGAATGACGGACAAAGGAAACAGCAGTACAAACAGGCAACAAAATGCAAGCGTATATCATGAGTCTTAAATTGGGTTTTAAGTATTTCAACTGAGGTAGCTGCTCTAATTTGCATGGCTAGGGCATTCCAGAGCACTGGAGCCCAAATAGATTTGTGCTTTTGGCCGACAGAGAAGCAATGAGCCAAAATTGAATAAAAGCCAAGACAACCTGTGAGTCGACTGAAAAGACATCAGAGGAAAATCTTCCGTTTGCTGTCCTTCCATCTCATGGCATTTCCCTTTTTTTCTGAATTGTTTCAGAGTGAACATACTGCAGGATGGAAGCTGTGGATTTGGGGCAAAATGTGCAGTGATTTGACCAACGTTGTTTGAGTCATAGGTGCGAAAGGTAAGAGGCAGCTGATGACTCATAAATGCCCTCCAAATATAGTGCACAGTGGTGTTTTATTCCATGTGCAGCAAAGGTGCAGAGCACACGATGTTGTTTGTTCTCAATTTCAGGTCACCTTGTTGGTGTTTTAGATTTAAAAAATAGAGGCTTTTTTTTTTCTTTCCAGTGATGTTATGTCAATGATGCATCGGAATATTGCCCCATGCAAGAGATTCTCACTGCACCACCTCAGTAGCGTAGCATAAGGCATCATGGCCATATGAACGCATTAGTTTCCAGGTCATGGGAGAGACGGGAGCGAATCTAAGATGGGAGAACAGTGTTTCTCATATGCTCATCATAGTTTGACCAAGGAATGTCCTCTTCCTCCTGTTGACTCTCAACATAATCATTCATTGCATATTCCTAACTAATACATCCATTGGGAATACATGTGATAATAGCCGTCTTCCACCTAAATTACAGGCCAAGTTGCCCGAAAAGCCTGTATTCAATTGTCATCAGAGTACCTTTACTGAAATGCAAGGTCATTTGGGGGGCCAGCAAACTCAGTCAAGGGGCCCTCAAAAACCTTTCATTTTCACTATTTTGGTTGACTGGCAACCATGCGCTTGCCATAAAACTGGGTGTAACTTCATTTTCATGCCGGTGCAAGTCTAGTCTACTGTGTATTGAGTTGTGCTCCTCTGGGCGTTCCGGTGAACATTATTGACTTGCTACCAACTCATGCAAGAATTTGGTAACTGAGCTTGGCGTAGAAACAGGCACGTCATCGTTTTTGTGCTGGAGCTGTGGTCTTGTTTAACATACATTTTGTAGACGCTCAACACCTCACTGGGTGTTATTTCCTTGCTGCCTGGTTACAAAAATTAAAGTAGATTTTAGACTCACAAAAAGCAGGTCTAACTCAAGGCATAGGAGGGGAAACGCGATTTTGGTATATTTGATCAAGGAGCAGGCAGACAAATTTGGCATTCCGTGGACGGGCATGTCACTGGATTTCATTCATAAATACAAGTATAACACCAATAAATCCTTCTAAATCATTGTTGAAATAATTAATTAATTAATAATTCTAATCATGATCACCTGAAAAAAAAATGGACACCCCCATTCACTTTTGCGTGGGGGGGGGGGCATGACACACTCTGCCCATATCAGATGCAGGGCCGACAGCATCATCCGCAAGGGGCGAGCTTGCAGTTTATCTGCCAATGTCATGCGCAGACCCCATAGAACGTGTTTGTTTTTCCGCAATGTCAAGCATGGCATACTCAGGCGAGGAATGGGTGGAAAAAGATTACTTCCATCCCACACTGACGCACAAAGGTGCAAACGCAAAGTCTTCCAAAATACCAAAACAAAGAAAACTCCACTCACGCACACAGACTGCGCTTTGCACTAGACTTGCACGAACGAAAATAGGGCCCATGGTCTTAAATTATTGAGTCGTTAAAGTCTGATTTGATGCTAATGATCCAACGAATGAATCGTCAAAACATGTATTCAATTGACAAGAACATTCATCAACGTTAAATATAGTTTGCAATTTTGACCACTGACATGATGACAAGTATCACACGTGCAGCTCTCCACTGCATCCCCCCCGACGACTGATACTCATAGCAGTGCCGCCGCTAGTAGCAAGAGCGTCTGGCTGTTTCTGTTGCCGCTGTCGGTTATTCACACACACACACACACACACACACACACACACACACACACACACACACACACACACACACACACGCGGTGTAACTGCAACAAAAAGGTTGAAAGCTTCATTTTCCGCACAACTGCACCAACAAGTTTATTTTGCAGCTGTCTTCTTGAATCAAGTCTGCGGATGTGCAGTAAGATAGTGGAATACTGTAGCCCATTACATAAGATGGGAGGGGGAGAGCAGTCAAAATGCACATAACGTGTGAATTTAGATTCAGATAATTCAAAGAATTGACATTGGGGCCTTTTGGAAATATTGGCTATGTAGGAAATTTCACGTGCTTGCCTTCTGGTCATCTCTGGACTGGCCCTGCCTGTATCATTTAGCTTTGAATGCGTGTTGTCACATAGTGGAGCCATTGTTGTGAATTTCCTACGTGCTACAGGAAATAGGAAGTATACACACACATACACTGGGCATCTTTGTGGAGCCTCGATATCAATCTGTGTAGGCACACATCTGGAGTCCGACTAACCTCATGCACAACCACACACACTTTTGCTCTGCTATATGCATATTATATTATTATTATTATATAATGGCGTCCACTCATGCACCAGTAGACATGCACAGGCCATTCTACAAAGATTTACCTGTGTTCGTAAAGTGTCATTGCAATGACTGAGCCACCTGATGATACAATAATGTAACTTGTTAGTTTTGAGAGAAACAAATAATTAAAAAAAAACATTTTCATGGTGAAATAGATTTGTTTAATGTTTTCTTGTACAGTCGTGTGAAGATTTTTTTTATTGCAAGACTGAGGTTTTCTTCATTATTGAAAAAAAAATTCATCTGGAAAAAATATATTTATTGTTATAACTTTTATGTCATAATTGTTACAATATGTTCATTTGTCTTTTCAAAACGCATTAACGTTATTATTTATTTATTTATGGGGTGAACCTCAAAACTTGGAAGAACCAAAAATCCATTCTCTGATTGCAGTGTATTTGATGCCGTTTTTACTTTAATAGTTGTAGCAGTAGAATAGTTTTTATTTTACATTTTTCAAGGATGCTCCACACTTGAACGTAGTCTGAAAAGTTTTGTTTCAAAACTGTTTTTTGTACATTTCCATTGATCACATAAAATGAGTTTTATTATTACATGTATTATTATGCACGGTATTACTGCGTGGAATTACAATGTTTTGGTATCTGCTGCCACCACGTGTTAAATGGAATACCACGACTAGGTGCGGATGACGTGCAATGTGCAAGTTCTGACACGAAGGGGCGTTGTAACCACATTAAACGGAGTGATGGAGTCCCCGCCCCCAACAGCGGGGCTTTTAAAACTTTTTTTTTTCCCCAGGCCGAGTGGCCGACTACTTAAAAATATACTGAGCGCTCCACGTACCCCCATATTGACTAGTATTAAAATAGTAGACCAAAGTGTGCATCAAAAACAAGGTACTGGCAATAGAAAGCATTTGATATTATTGTAAGCCATTGCATTGTGCAGTAGAAGCACCATGTTTTGCGGCTGCAAAAACATATTGCCAAGAAGTACTTGCATGTGTAGGTTTTTTTTCCTTCAGCATTTAAATCATTTTAATTATGAGTGGATTGTTCAAACATGGACTGTGAGAGAGTACAGGTACCACCCTGTTAGTGACATATTCCAATTTACCGCAAAGTGTTAATGATGTAAATATTTAACAAAACTTAGTGTTTATAAGACCTTATGTGTCCCTTATTCCAAGTTGTTTTTCTTTTTTGAATAAGCAGTTCATATGATGGTGGATGAATGGAATAACACAATAATAGTGACATAAGAATTATAGAGTAGAGCAGAATGTGTGTTCAGTGTTTAGAATCTTAAAACAAATATTCAAGAATTTAAAAAATCAGCAAGTTTACTAGTCACACAAACACGTTTAGATGAGAAATTTTTAATTTTTAAGGGCAAATGGGCCACCATTTATGGCCGTGCAAATGGTACTTAAGATGAACCGTATTCGCGAATGGGCAACATTGCGCATGTGGGGCAAAAAAAAAGGATGTTCTTTAGGTTTTTGGGCCCCATTTTTCAACTGTTCACCCCTGATGGTGGCCATAGACCTTAAAAACTGAAAATATCTTTACCCCACACTCTATTACTGGTCTCTGTATTTATGCATGTATAATACCTCTCAATTGCCATGTAGTTTGTTTGAATGTCAATCAATACTTTATACTTCATATAACTTCAGTTTGTTTCCAAGAAATAAAAAAAAAAAAAAAAAAAAACTCTGATAATGGCCACATTTGTTATTGCTTCAGTTGATCTGAAGAATGCGGGCGGGTGCCCCCGGAAGTTGTTTTTCTTTTCTTGTGATGGCCTTTGAATTAGTTAACAAGTTTGCACATTGCCAAAACCATATCGCTTGTCATGACATCAGAAGCTGAGGCAGTTAAACGTCCAGTCCAGCCAAATATGTTCCGTGTGTGAACCAAACAACCTGGAAAAAAAAAAATCTAAAATGATGTGTGCATTTTGACATTGTCTGGATTGTATTGTCTTGGGTGTTGTGAGCCTTTCTTATGGCAAACGATACAAGACAGTGGTGTCCTTCTGCTCTAATATTACATACGTGACACACTGTAAAATGCCCCCCCCCCAATCTCTCAATTTTTGACAAGAGAAGTAGCAGGATTGCAGAAATGTGTATGCCCGGTAATTAATTAAACTGTCTTGACGGCTGGGCTGTCTCCACGCGCTCACCTGGCCCATTAACTTTCAATCCAATAGTATGAATTCGTCACACCGTTCCTCGACAGTTAAAACAATCGCGACTTTGCAATTCATTATTGTGACAATTATTGAAAATTGATTACTCCCATTAAACCATTAAATTGCCTTTTTTTTCGATGGGGGGGGGGAGACGACAAATGTTGGAAAAAAATCAACCGAGACGACTTTCACAGCTACATTTTTGCGAGTTAAAATGAGACCTCATCAATTTAGTCGCCCTTTATGTCAGTGGTGCGTTGCAACGTCACGTTAGCTTAACATAATTAAACCTCCCGCCCAAAAAGACACATAATGTTAGTTTCAAACTGCATTGCATGACATGTATAGAGGAGAGGTCCTCAAGAGGTGGACTGCGGTATACTGTGGACCACCCAAACCCTAAAGTCCACTAGTTTGATGCTAACATAAAATGGGACATCATACAGTTAGGCTAATGAATAGCTTTCATGTGGCTATGTTAAGCCTTAAGCAGATATTTGAACACAAACACGTGCAGACAGGTAATATAACAAATAACAATGCTCACAGTCAAAGGCGTATATTCTTTATCATCTGTGAAACATGATTCATATTACAGCAGATTACTAAATCACTTAAAGGGGAAGCAAACCCGATTGTTTTTTTTTTTTTGTGACAACAATGTTTTATGCACCTCCACTCGTCTGCATATGCCATTCTGATTTCAAACCGAATTCCAGTGAAGTTGGGATGTTGTGTTAGATATAAATAAAAACAGACTAGAGTTATTTGCAAGTCACGTTCAACCTATATTTAATTGAATATGCTACAAAGACAAGATATTTAATGTTCAAACTGATCAGCTTAATTGTTTTGAACAAATAATCATTTACCGAGCATTTTATGGCTGCAACCAGTGTGTTACATCACCTTCTCTTTGAACAACATTCAGTACATGTTTGGGAACTGAGGAAACTAATTGTTAGATCTTTGTGGGTGGAATTCTTTCCTGTTCTTGCTTGATGTACAGATTCAGCCTGCGTAACAGGCCGGCGTCTCTTTTTTTGTGCATCATAATGTGCCACACACTGCCTGTCTGCTACCCACAAAACAGCCATTGTAAATAATTACAAATAACTGACAATCCAAATGATTTGGCTTTACTAGACTGTGAGTACTTTTCAGAGTTTGTACTTTTTATGGCAAGGGAGGGGGGGATAATGTAAGCACACAGTATAACCTGTAATTGTCTCGCTGGTTCGCAGCTCACACACACACACACACACACACACACACACACACACACACACACACACACACACACACACACACACACACACACACACACACTTGTAGATGTGACTGGCAGCGCTATGCCGGCTTCTTGTTCATAAATTCTGTGATTAATACACACTGTTTATAATCTGTGAAAGCATCCTGGCGTGAAGGATGAGGATTATATATTTTTTTTCATCTCACAAACTAATTGAAAAGGGCCGGCGTGGTGCTGCTATCGCTTGCGTCCTCAGCTGAGTTATTGCCAGGCTGAGACTGACAGGGGGAAAGGGGAGCAGAAAAAAAAAGGCAGATTTAATGAACAAGCGTGTGACTGTTGAATAGGCAGGTGCTGGACTGGACTGGGCATCTGCTCATGTTATAATAAAGATATCTGATTTTAGTCGACATTCATGCGCCACGTAACACCTGCAGCTTGTTGCGACTCTTGTTCAGTCTGATTTGGGCACTAATGACACATGAGAGGTATTCAGCTAACAACAGGTTTATAATTGCGGATGTAGTGGTAATGAGGCAATGGGAGAGGTTTGGTCCAATTATAATGTTTTTTTTAGTTTATGCGGCAAATTGAAATGTCAACTTAGTTTAAATGGAAAAGTGCAACATGAATTATCCGTTTTCGAATGCGCTGATGCTCACGAGGGTCGCGGGCATGCTGGAGCCTTTCCCAGCTGTCTTCGGGCAGTAGGTGGGGGACACACCTACTGCTCAGATGCCAGCCAATCACATCGACCAACAACCATTCGAGCTCACAATCACACCAAGGGACAATTTGGAGTGTTCAATCAACCTACCGTGTGTGTTTTTGGAATGTGGGTGGAAACCGGAGCACCCGGAGAAAACCCAGGCAGGCACGGGTAGAACATGCAAACTCCACACAGGATGGACGGGACCTTGAATTGAACCCCGGACCTCTGTGCTGTGAGGTGGATGTGCTAACCAGGTTTTCCACCATGCCATCGCAATATGAAATAATTTATTAAATTATCCATTTCTTGATTACATTTAAATTTAAGCAGAAATGTAGTCATCATCAATATATCATTATATTATTATTCATCATTTCGTCAGTTTTTTTTTTTATTATTTGAACCTCACATAACTCACATTTCATTTTGTTAAGGCCAAAATTAAATACAAAGCCAACTGCTATTGTAGTATATTCAATTATGGAATTGTATAAATCACATCTGAATCATAAATATGTAATGTTCATATTTATTTTACAAATATCGACAAATGCAAATCTGAACTTCTATTAGAAAATACAATATGAATAAAGTATGTTAAATTGTACCTCAAAATGTAAATTGATCCAGAAATCCAGTTACAAAAATATAGATTGAAAATCATTTTGAAAAAATTATGAATTATATTTCACCGTTTAATAAACCATCTGACATAAAACTACCTATTTAATTGGCTTCATATTTTATTGTGGCACACTTCTTTGCTTAAGTATGTTACATGAAGGAAAAAATACAAATCAGACAAAATTAATGCAAAGTAAAAACAAATACGCATCACACACAAACACAGGCGAGATTTTTACTGTCATATCGGTAGACACCTTGATTGATCTATCTATCCATCTATCTATTGCTCTCTCTTGTTCTTGCTATTTCTCTCGCACCCTCTCTCCCTCTAATCTATCTAATCTCTCAAATCTATCTATGTACTGCATAAACGTATGTGTCCATGTTTACATATGTATATGCTGCATATATAGATTTAGATATCTATGTGCTGTAGGCAAGCAAGTTATGCGCTGTGTCTCTGTATCTATGTGCGAAATTCAGTCAGTCGTGGTATTCTGATCGGGCTGACTGTTGTTTATTCCTGCTGACCTGATCAACCTTACTCGGGCAACATACCAGGCCAGTGCACACAGAATGTGTTTATTTTATAATTAAGGTCACTGTGGAAACAAAAGCAATCTTTCATTTTCACACACTGTTGTGTTGCTAAATAATTCAGTCAGCAAATTGGTGGATGAAATCATGCCTATGTAAGCGGCACTGGCCCATTTGTAAGCTTTGTGTAATTTGTTCCAACAGTTTTAGATCAGTGTTTTCCTACATGATATGAAAAAAACATAGCAACATAAATGTTGACGTTAACTCCCCATCCTGATCAAAAATTCGGTTTAACCGAACTTTGCGGTGTATGAACGTGACCGATTTAAATTTTTTTTGTGAGCCAAACTCAGAATCAAAAGGATTGCATTCATTTTAAAATGACACAATCAAACGTCGGCTCCATTGAGACGTCATTAGCATTGCTGTTGCATCTCATCATTATTTTATTGTGAGGTGCTATAAACTACTCATAAAAATAAAGGGAACACCTAAACAGCGCAAGTGTTCCCTCTTATATATATATATATATATATATATATATATGGAAGTATGGAAGTTTTAGGACTTTTTCCCAGATACGACCAGACATTGGAGCCTCCTGACGGGTGCCTTTCATCTGGATTTTAGGAGATGAAAGCTTAGTTTATGCACACACTTTTTATCCCTCTAATTAATATGCAAATGTTTCTGTTCCATAGGGAATTTAATGCTATTTCGAGGAATAGGAAGAAATGTCCTCATACACGACGACTGAATAGACACTCAGCTGTCAGTGAGACGTCAGAAAATTGCTAATATATGCCTGGTAATGCAGGGCCAGGCCATTTCAGTTCTTTTTCACCATTCTGGGTATTGTCTTATTTTTAGAAAAGCTGGACAAAGTGTTTATGGACACACAACATTAGGTACATCCACACAAACAAAGGAGTTGTAAACCACTGCATATGTTGTGTTTTTTTTTTTTTTTGTGTTAAAAGTTAAACTAAATGGTAATCTATGTTCCAACAGTTTTAGATCAGTGTTTTCCTACATGATATGAAAAAAACATAGCAACATAAATGTTGACGTTAACTCCCCATCCTGATCAAAAATTCGGTTTAACCGAACTTTGCGGTGTATGAACGTGACCGATTTAAATTTTTTTTGTGAGCCAAACTCAGAATCAAAAGGATTGCATTCATTTTAAAATGACACAATCAAACGTCGGCTCCATTGAGACGTCATTAGCATTGCTGTTGCATCTCATCATTATTTTATTGTGAGGTGCTATCTCAACTCAACTCAACTCAACTGTATTTATATAGCACTTTCAAACAGCCATCGCTGTATACAAAGTACTGTACATGGAGCAACTAACATATACAACCTATCATAAAAAAGTCATCTACAACTAACCAGTAAAGACCGATCCGCAGTTGAGAGTTTGTTTGGGGTTGATTAAAAATACTTTGCCCCCTTCCTGAAGATTTCAGTTCTTAAAACCAATTTTAATATCATATACATATAAGAAATGTCCTCATACACGACGACTGAATAGACACTCAGCTGTCAGTGAGACGTCAGAAAATTGCTAATATATGCCTGGTAATGCAGGGCCAGGCCATTTCAGTTCTTTTTCACCATTCTGGGTATTGTCTTATTTTTAGAAAAGCTGGACAAAGTGTTTATGGACACACAACATTAGGTACATCCACACAAACAAAGGAGTTGTAAACCACTGCATATGTTGTGTTTTTTTTTTTTTTTGTGTTAAAAGTTAAACTAAATGGTAATCTAGTAACCTGGGTATTGCAGGTGAAATGCTACTGTGATGTGTATTGCGTAGACATGGCTGGCACCACTTTATTTAGATTCAGACTCAATCTGCCTCATCGATGCGGTTTATACCAGTGTGGCTGCAGCTGGGCTACCATATGGTAATAAAAATACCTTTTGTGAGAATTTTGACTGTTTGGGTCTCTCTTACATAGGACACAGAATTTGCTGTATTTTTAGTAGGAGTGAAATAAGCAAAATGTCATTTTAAAGGAAGGCAGTATAGTGGTACCTCTACTTTTGAAATTAATTGGTTCTGGAAGAAATTTCTTAATGACCAATTTTGTAAGTAGAGATGTGTTTTCCATGTAAATGCCCTAATCAGTTCCAAGCCCCCCTAAAATTCAGACATAAATGTTTCCCAAAGCATAACAATGCATCAAAATACATAGCAAATACATGTTACAATAGTGCACAATAAATGAGAGTTGTGCATAATGTAAAAAAAACGAAGAATAAAGAATAAAAATGATGGTCATTTAACTTTTCACTGCATCCTCGTCGTTTTTTTTGCCCATTTAGTTCATGTTCTCTCTCAGAAGTGGTTTTTGCCTGCCGTTTTGTCAAGAACTGATCCAAGGATGTTTACTTTTGTCGGCTTTTAACAATCCTTCAAAAATGTCCAAGGCAAACATCAGTATAGTGAGCGATCGCCCGACTGGTGAACACTTTTTCTGGGTGATTCACATTTGCGTAAAACTATCCGAACGCCTCATGATGAGGACCCTGCATAGATGCATATCTATCTTCCGACACATAGACACAAACGGTAGAGGTCCCTCTTAGCCAATGGGATGCCAGGATGATGCTCGGTAATAGCCAATGGCAGAGCAGCTAGAAGTATGCTGCGTTCAGTAAACTCGAAGCTGCGAATAGCAGCCCATACTGGATTTTTACCTTTCGTATCTTGAATTTTCTTTTGGAACAAGAGGCAATATTTTCCTGTTAAGGCGTTTCATAACTTGAACATTTCGTATGAAGAGACATACGTAAGTAGAGGGTCAACTGTAATCACTACATCCCAGTGCATTAAGCATTCCTTAGATCAGATTCTTTCATATCATTTTTTTTTTCTCCATGAAAAGTTTCTGGGGGTCGCTGGGAGTTTTTGGGGAGGAGCTACTGCCTTAAAATCAATTTAATAATGCTGCAAATGTTATGATGCTCATATACTGTAAAAGCCGGGTTCTATTTATGATATCAGTCAATTGCAGCAAGGTGTGGATATAGGGTTGCAGGTGTATCAAGCAGGATTGATGAAGATTTGACATTTAATAATACTAATCAACAACAAATTGTAATCAGAGATGAATTCCTTGAATGTGTGCCTAAACAATTCCAGCGTACATTTTATGATACTGAAGGCAAATTAACCACGTTTCAAGAGGACTGGTGATGTTGATTAGGAGGTGATCTTGACTTTATTTTTTAAAGTGGTGAATATGAGACGGAGATCTACTGACTTATCATAGTTTATAAAATTAGACGGACCACTTGAAGCAAATACATGTTGGGGGCAACAAGTCGATAACAGTCCAGATAAGCACCAAATGGCATGAAGAGACCTGAAAGTGGAAGTCCTAAAATGTAGTGCGCAGTAGATGGACTACAGCAATAGTTTTTATTATGCACACAGTTTACAGCCACTGACTTGCCTGACTGACAAGTGTGTAGGAGACTCATAATAAAATAAAATCGTCAAAATGTTCGAAAAACAAAATGCAAGCCTTTGTTGTCACAAATATGCAACTCGTTAAGCAGAGGGTTCTCCCACACACAGTCAGCAGGTACCACACCTGCTGCCGGTGAACGTGTTTCGCACCTCAAAGGCATCAAGAATTGATGACCTATGGCGTTATTTTTGGAATATCATTTCCTGGAATCATTCACCAATGTGGTTGAGATGGGATATTGTGAGAAGGAGGGCAGTCTATAAAAGCTGCTTCACCATAAAATGAAGGAAAAATATTTTTGTGACGCTTTTGGCACATTATTTATTTCGACCAATGAACGTAGAGCACATGTACATGACATACGGTGGCAGAGAAACTTTAAGGCAGTGAAATTCATTTCATGCACGGTTAATCTTTTGCGCACACTGGCCACACAAAACAGACGCATGGACTGGGTCATTTGAAGATTAACTAGATTTTGTTTTTAATGTATATACAATACCTGTATGTAAAATACATAATTTAAAAAAAAGGAAAATATATTGTCATTTTGAAATTTTTATTTTAACAAAAAAATATACAAATGGGCGTATTTTACAAATATTTATTCACAATAAATCAGACATTGTGTTTTTTTTTTTTTTTTTGTAAATGCCTGGGCCCGAAAAAAGGTTTAATCTTTGATTTCATTCCATACAGTATGGTTTTGTTTTTTAAATGAGGGATTACTACTACTACTACTATGACTACTACTACTAATTATGAGTATTATTATTCCTTGAGAGAGAAGTAGATTTGTTTTACAAGTTTCCCTCCACCCTGGCAGCCCCACAGAAAAATTTCTGGCTACACTCCTGGCTTAAATGGATTATTTGGTTTTTTTTTTGTATGAATGGGCACCGATGCATTCAGGAGGAGCACAGAAATTGAAGTATTGACCAATATCAACATTGGTATCAATACTATCAATATTGGGATCGATCTCCCCACCACTCATGCTCATCTTTTGCTCTTTAGCAGGCTACTTAGCCACCCTGGGTCCCATAATGCATCCACTCACTCAAACATAGAATGTGTGAAAGCATCTGTGGCGGGCCATTACCACTGAGGAGCCAGATGAAAACACTTCAGTCATCTGATCCATTCCTATCCATTATTTATCCTGCTGGCTCCAGGAACCCTATTCCTATTCTCTATTCTCTTCTATTTTGTAACAGGAATTTTGTGTGTGTGTTTATATCTATCTATCTATCTATCTATCTATATATCTATATATTATATATATATATGTCTATTTGTATATCTATCTAGATAGATAGATATAAGGATATAACACAATTACATTGTGCCTATTACTTACAATACAACAAAATACATCCTGATTTATATAGCGCTTTCACAACAGCTGCAGCTGTAACAAAGCGCCTACAAAACAGTTAACATAAAGTAAAATAATAAACACAACACATAACAAAAAACACAGACAGTCGTGCAATCCTAACCACTTTTCCCCTCATACGATTTGTTGTTTATAGCAGTTTGAGTCAAAGTGTCCTATTACTTGACCTATTACTTGCAACTTCTGTCAAAAAATAAACCGCAGTTAAGATCGTGTTTGGCTGATTGACTGATTGATTGAAAGAACGTGGCTCACAGAGCAACAGTTATGCAACACATTCGGTGGCCTTATTTGATGTCGTCGGCTGCAAGAATGATTCGTGGCCACCCTGTTACCTTGCCTAAAAAACATCACTTACTGTCATTTAAAAAAAAATGTTCATCTAATATGAAAAAAACAAGTAGAACTGAGGTGTATTTTTTCCCTCCACCATTTTATCAATAGCCGATTTTGCATTTTTCTTTTTGTTATCATGAACTTCAAGCCAATACATGCTAGCTATAACAAGTAACATTATTTTTTTCTTCTTCTCAGTTTGAGCCCTATGTAAGGAAATGTAGCAGAATAGTAAAACTCTCACTTCTCATTCTACGCAGCCAAATATTTAACCATGTGATATTTATATCTCTTTTGTTTCTCTCCATAGTTTTATTGCCCACAAGTATTTAAAAAAAAAAACAAATCATTTTGATCATGTATATTCACTTTTCGTGATCGTCCACACATGGGCTTACTGCAGTAAACAACGAAAATCCTTTTGTTCGTCAATCTCCGGCGAGTGACGTCATTTACAGAACGCCGAGTCGCCCGTCAGCCATTGTAAGGCATTTTTCATTGTCGAGTTAACTGTTCTTTGCCATTGTTTTACCGGGTTATTCGGTTAAATGCCTCGGCGCTGTGTGCACTGTTCACATTCAGGCAAACAGTTGTTTCAGTGGCCAAAAGAAAAGAACAGGGCACATATATATGGACCAGAAATTTGGAACTGTACAGTTTTGTTCTCGCAAAGCCAATGCATTCTTTGTTACAAGCACTTAGAAGATCTCTGTTTCTCAACCGGATTTGCAAAAAAAAAAGTAGGCATGCTAATCAATGAATAACTGTCTGTTGTTTATGAAAACATTTGATTCAAACTACTATACGTGTTGATGGATGTAATCCTGTACGAAAACACTCAAAACTATATGAGTGCATGGATGGAATCCTCTGTCATGGTTTGCAACTAAAAACGGTGCCGATATATTGTGCAGTGTGTCCGACAATGCAACACAACTACCTTAGCAATGACAATGTCGGACACCAACCCACGATGACGTGTGCTCTCGGTGCTAGCGGGATTACATGGACTGAGTAGGTCATCCCATCGTGCGCAATTTACAGCACGGCACAGCATTGAATTTCAAACGTTAATGCTAGGCTAATAACTGCATCCGACATAGTTTAACGGTTCTTCTAATCCCGATGGGTCTCGTCTCCAATCTATGTCCGGCCGTTCAGGCACATTTTCCGCTTCCTGAGCATCTGGCTCGTGTACGTGTTTGGTCCAACATACATCTTGTCAACAACGTCCTTTTCCTCCCAACTCTTCAAACACCAGGATCCCCCAGATAAGTTTGAAACATCACTTTCTGAATCAATTTCTGACTGGCTTTGTATACTTTCAGTAGAGAACCCCGCAATTGTTTTTTTGTGACGTCACACTTCCGGGTTTATCACTCGCCAGGATCTCACTTCGGGAAAATGATTACTTTGTCAAATTCACAAAATAGAAATATTTTTTTCACGCTTTATTTAATGTCTTTTGTTTAATTATTTGTGACATAAAAATATTTCGTTTGGGATTTTCTCAAATTAATTCACAACTGATCTTTCAGAACAGGAGTTGAATCAGTCCTTCACTTTTACCTGAACGGTTACTCTTTTTACCATTTTTTTTCTAGACTTCTACTCAAACATAAAGTGTGAGTACTTTTGCAACTTTTGGCCGTGTGCGTGCGTGTCATGTTGAAAACACCTTGTGGAGACATTGAGTGTCTGAGTGGCAGGCAGAACCGGCAACTGGCAAGGTGTCACAGATAATAACATCTAAAATAAATTTGATGTGCGCAATTCAATCTGTATGAAGAGAGAGAGCAAGAGGGAAGAGAGCGAGCGAGCGAGCAGTGAACTTGTAAATACTATCTGCTCATCCATGGAATGAGGACTGACACGACGGGCCTGCCGAATAGATTGCGCAATTAGCGGCCTTTTGTGGCGTTTGGATGGGTTGAGATCGTCACGCTCCCCAAACATTTCCAATTGCCAGTGTGCTAACTTTTATGAAAAGAAGACACATTGTGTTAATTATTCTTTGAGTTTGTTGCAAACCTACATACATGAATATCCGCTGCGATCCTGGCCTCTGCTTTATGGTAGAATTACAGCAATGAGGTACATTTCTGAAATGCAATACTCCAGTAAAGGACAGGAGGCAGTCTGTAGTAACATTAAACAAGATTGGGGCCATGCAAACGTCATAATTTCTTTCTTTCCATATTTCCATGTTCACATTTCACTTCTTGCTTCACTTTGTCTTTCACTATATAGCCACCAGTCACTTTATTCGGAACACGTCTGCAATGTAATGACACTCAATGCAAATATTTTTGATACCCATGCTCACTTTTGAGTGACACTGTCATGGCGGTTTTGCTATGACAATAGCACATTCATTATTGTGCTTGTGGAGGCCCACTGAATCATATTCAGAGATGTTTCAAAGACCTTTGCTAATTTGGGTTGCATAGGAGAATTATCTGTCAGTATTAAATGCATATATGTACAGTATCTATGTAGCCTATATAATGTAGGTACAGTATATATGCATGTATATATCCATACAGGTAATATATGTACTGTTTATCTGTGTGTGTGTGTGTGTGCATATGTGTGTGTGTGTGTGTGTGTGTGTGTGTGTGTGTGTGCTGCAAGACTGCCTTGACTTGCATAATTATAAAAATGAACTTTGTATGGGCAGCTTTTTCAGTCCAAAAGTGTGTATTGTATACATTTACATTTTGAGGGCAACAATTTTACATCCATCCATGATCTGAGCCACTTATGCTCACCAAGGTCATGGATGTGCTGGAGCCTCTCCCAGCTGTCTTCAGGGAGTAGGCGGAGTATACCCTGAACTGGTTGCCAGCCAATCGCAGGGCACACATAGACAAACAACCATTCGCGCTCACGATCACACCGAAGGACAATTTAAATTGCCCAATCAACCTCACATGCATGTTTTTGGTGTGTGGGAGGAAAACAGGGTACGTGGAGAAACCCCACGCTGGCATCGGTAAAAAATGCAAACTCCACGCAGGAAGGCCCAGAATCAAACGTCGGACCTCTCTCACTGTGAGGCAGATGTGCTAAGCAGTCGACTACTGTGCTGCTCCAAAAGTGTTACTGTCAATCCGATTAGATTCCATCGGTCTCACATGGATGCACAAGACTTTACAAAATTAAAATAAATGTAAGAAGTATACAATGTGATGTGAACTTTCTGGGATATTCCAATAGTAACAAATAAACATTATGTGGTGGATCACATCGACCCATGAAGAAATTTGCTTTTCATACAATATATAGTGTTGAAAAGTGAGCAATGCATGCAGAGTCCTGCTTGCCATTTGCAACATAATGCAGAATACTTGATGATAGCACACTCAACGTTTGATCCCTCCTCTGCCCGTCTCCTCCTCTCTCTCCTCCCTCTCTTCTCCTAGTGGGTGCACATTTCCATCCCATGGCCCTCTCTAGGTGATCCAACGCCGCCACTCTCCAGCAGGTGTCCAACATGGCGAGCACGGCAAGCGGATCTCTCGCTCTCTCCCTCTCTCTTGTCGCGATTTCAATGGCCTTCTTCCACAAAGGTAAGTCATAATGCATTTGTAACTGCACGACACAGTCTCTTCAAAAAAGGGTGTTTGGGCGAGCTTTGGAAGAGCGCAAAGGGGGGGATGTTGGGAGAAGTTGTTCGCGCGCAGCGATGGCGCACGAGAGTCCTCTGTCATTTTTGCGTCTTTCTTGTTTGCACCCTTCCACGCCGTGATTGGAGTCCACGACGGAGGAATTGCGGTTGTCACTATTCGTACTGCATCCCGGCGGTCAATTCGGCGTTGGTTTTATGTGTGTTGTCAGTCGTTACGACGCGATATTGTGTCACATAAATGTGGGGAAAGTAGCGCACAATTGTCGGTGCAGCAAGAAAGTAGCGCAGTTTGAATCAAGTTGAACGTCCTGGAATATCCAGGAACACTACTGTCTTTAACTGTGCACGCAGGCAGGAAAACACGCATTGCAGCTGTGTTTCCACTCGCCGTGTCCTCCACAAACTGTGTGTGTTTAACGGACATGTCTGTGCACGAATGCATGAATCGGTGTGTGCACTTTGGCTGTTTGGTCGTTTCCCTGCAACAGAGTTGCATGCGTCTAAGTGTATCTGTGTGTGTGAGATATCCCTGCTGACACTGGTGCCGCATGTGTTGCGGGTAAAATGTCAGCGTGCTGCTGGGTTCGATCCGACACAGCGGTGTGTTTGGTGTTGTTGTTGTTGTTGTTGCTGCTGTTTTCACTTCCTTGCTTGTGCAAATGTGGCAAGCATGTACATTTTAAAATGGAATGGTATGTATGTGTGTGTGTGTGTGGGGGGGGGGCTTCTTTGGCTGGAAAAGGTGCGGTGAACGCATCAACAGGTTCGCACGGGCGCGGGTAAAACGTGTGCATGTGTGTTAAAATGTGCACGCGATCAAACACAATACAGTATGCTCTCTTTTTGTTGTTGTTGTTGTTTTTTTTGTTAAAACGGCAATATCATGGCATGCCTCAAAGCAATATCTATGACATCCCAACGCTTGCCCAAATGAAGCACCGGGGGCGTTTTTAGTAAGTCATCCCTAGTTCAGAAACTGTTATTGACACACATCAAGATGTAAAGGCTGAGCATATTTTGAAAATGTTGCTCATCTAAACAGCAGCACCCAAACAAGTAAACAAGTCTCTGACAAATTCAAATTCATTATGAGCTCATGTTCTGTACCAATACGGTCTTTCTTGCTGTTCTTTGATGCAATTGTTCACACACGGACATTCAAGAGTTAATTGCTGAGCCCGTTTGAACTCATTTGCTTACCAAAACAGTAGCACTGAAGCCCAAGCAGTGTTGACTTCCGCATGTAATATTAAAAATAGTCTAACCTTACACGGATCTTTGACTATTTCAGCGGAGTCTGAAACACGAGGCATCGCCCAGAAGAATAAATGTCTCATTTGTCCTGTCATGAAAAGAAATGTTATTACCTGTCATCATCTCTTTTCATGAATTCCATTGTTCACGTAATACTCTTTTGCTAACCAAAACCAGTCTCTCGGGTGAATTATAGTGTGTTATATGCACAGTATTAAATATAATCTTAATTTATATGAGTGTGGCGTCTTTTGCGACTGTTTGCATAACTGAAGACTCTAATTTTCTCTGATCTCTTAGATCCCTTTGCGAACACTTTTAAAATTCAGTTAACATCTCAGTCTTTCATCTTAATGCTGAACAATTTTTCATTCTTCAGTCGGGAATAAAACCCACATAAAAATTATTTTGTGTTTAGTCCAGTCTTTCCAAAGACCCGGCTACATATAGTTACTCGCTAGTTAAGGTAAATTAACGCCTTCTCCAAATAGACCCCTAAAATAAAACTGCTAATAACAGACATTATGTCTGATGCATTTTTGTCTGCGTTCATATTTACGTACTCGTCCAGCCCTGCTCACTTCTTACTTAATTTCTCCACTGTCACTTGATGACATTGATTGTCACTTGACTAATGGTTTGCGGTTCAGTTCTGCGGTTCTAGGTTAAAATCTCACCCATTTGCAGTTGAACACATTTTTTGTTGTTGTTGTCATTGTTGTTGGACACAGCACCGTTCCTTATGACATATCCTGCAAACAAAGCCGTCGTCGCCGATGTCTCACTGCGATTGTTTTCCTTCAGCTGGCTGCGTGTAAAGCTTGTATTTCACAGTTGTTGATTGTATTATGCATTGAATTGAGGTGGAACCGCATTCGGCATTTTCTTACCCTCCGCTCCCCATGTTGGCGTTAATTTAATGAACCTCATATTGTCAAAGGGAATAATGTATTGTGTATGCGTCGTGTCGCACAGTAGGTGGACTCATATTGCATTCAGCGCCAGCTGGATGCAGACAAAAAAAACGACAGCCTTCAAGCCAGAGGTAACTAAAATGCTCACACTATGTACTCTATATACAGAAGTCGGTGCATATCGTCAACTCACTTTACAAGCAGCAGTTTGGCACATACTGTTGTCTACAATTTTTCTCAAAAATACCCTTCAGGCTGTTTATGGCCACGACTGGTTCAATTTCACACACAACAATTGCACATAGAGTATTTAAAACGGCCACACCTTTGCCTTAATCAAGTCCATTTAGCTTAATGCTAACAAAAAATGCAAAACATCATAGACATGCTAAGAAATAGCATGCCGTGGTGTTATAACCTTCTAGCAATGCAAAGCAATTCAAGCAAAAGCCTTGACAGATAATATAAGTAGGCTCGTCTGATCTGAAAATTTTTTTGGAGCATTTGGCTGAATAATATCCAAAAAATTAATTTCAAACATATAATGAATAATCTAACTTGTTTTTGTCCCTTAACACTCCCATTAATAAATATATTAATTACAGGCAGAACATTTGATTACAGTATTTTGTCCTACAACATGGGTCACCAACGTGGTGTCAGGGTGCATCACATTAGCCTGTAAGAACAACAAAAAAAGCCATTTTGGCAGATTTTTTTAAAAGCTAAAATCGGCCAGCCAATTTATCAGTGAGGCCGTCCAATCTATTAATCTTCCTGTGTGTCTCCATCGGTATTGCACTGCCCCCAGGTGGTTCTGTTGCACACACTAGAAGGAGCAGCACAGTGTCCATTGAATTGAAGCGAAACGAATGCAGCATAAACTGTTTCAATCTTTACATTTTATTAATTGCCATCAATGTCTTTTTTCTACAAAGTACAATATACTAGAATGTTTTTTTTTTCTGGAAAAAAATAACGTTTTATTTTGTCCTTTTTCTTCAAGGCACCGTTGTAAGTCCAGAGAAAGGAAAAAAAAGTCATGTTAGTGTACATTTTGCATGTTGTTTTAGAGCTATCTACTTTTGTGCTCAAAAATGTATGTGGAAAAAAAAAAATCTACTGAATTACAGTCAAGTTATTTGTACCGTCGTTCTTCCCACCACTGCTTTAAACTGATGTTGACACTGGATTATGGGCGACCCATACGGGCACAAGAGTGCTTAATACCAGATTACAATTGCTAATCATGGGCTCATCATGAGTCGACACGACACATCTTCCCCCCGGGAGG
>NW_017805453.1:1690715-1716288 GCF_001891065.2 Hippocampus comes | reverse complement strand
CGCTCCACCCCCCTACCTGTCAGCCGCCCGCCGCCGCCTGACAGCCAACAGTTTGCCAGCGTGAGTGAGTGATCGGTCATGTCTGTCCCTCTATTCTGCTCCCTCCGTGATGATACAAGGGCTGAGATCACTCAGATTGACTTGTTGGGGTGGTGGCGGGGGCCCTTAGATCGTATTAGAACACACTGTGACAGGAGTTGTTGTCAAAGGGGCGCACGCAGAATGGGACTTATCTGTCATTTGGGAAATATATATATATATATATATATACATAAAAGAACTGATTTTGCCTGAAGTGCAGAAATAGAAATGTGATTGAAGTCTCTTTTTCTTTTTTGACCTGTGATTTTATTTTCAGTAATTGCCGGTAATTGCAAATCAACACTTATTTTTCAGCCTGGTTTGAATACTTAAAAGATGGCTCTTACATGCAATCCTGTCTTTCAAACAGCCATGAGAGATTGAGTTTTTAATTGCTTGTGTATCTGAATAATTTGGAGTGCTTGTCCACCCATCAAGTGTGTGATTCGGCAAACTTATTTTCAAATAAGCGTCTGTGAGCAAAATGTTGCTAGTGTAAGAACAACAAAAAAAGCCATTTTGGCAGATTTTTTTAAAAGCTAAAATCGGCCAGCCAATTTATCAGTGAGGCCGTCCAATCTATTAATCTTCCTGTGTGTCTCCATCGGTATTGCACTGCCCCCAGGTGGTTCTGTTGCACACACTAGAAGGAGCAGCACAGTGTCCATTGAATTGAAGCGAAACGAATGCAGCATAAACTGTTTCAATCTTTACATTTTATTAATTGCCATCAATGTCTTTTTTCTACAAAGTACAATATACTAGAATGTTTTTTTTTTCTGGAAAAAAATAACGTTTTATTTTGTCCTTTTTCTTCAAGGCACCGTTGTAAGTCCAGAGAAAGGAAAAAAAAGTCATGTTAGTGTACATTTTGCATGTTGTTTTAGAGCTATCTACTTTTGTGCTCAAAAATGTATGTGGAAAAAAAAAAATCTACTGAATTACAGTCAAGTTATTTGTACCGTCGTTCTTCCCACCACTGCTTTAAACTGATGTTGACACTGGATTATGGGCGACCCATACGGGCACAAGAGTGCTTAATACCAGATTACAATTGCTAATCATGGGCTCATCATGAGTCGACACGACACATCTTCCCCCCGGGAGGGTTGGTGGTGGGGGGGGGGGGGGAGTCTTCGTATTCGATGGCTTCATGTGGGTAAAGGTAGTCCACTTATTGTCATTTTGTAGCCATTTGTCAGGCCTGAGCGATGGCGAAATGGATCAATGTGGAGCTGTCACCAAACCCGCGGGTGCTGCTGAGAGAAATAAATCCTAATCCTAGAGAAATAAAAGGAAACATACAGTTGTTACGGATGGGGTGGGTGGTGGTTTGTGATTGTGGCGATGCAGTTAGTGCGCTCCACCCCCCTACCTGTCAGCCGCCCGCCGCCGCCTGACAGCCAACAGTTTGCCAGCGTGAGTGAGTGATCGGTCATGTCTGTCCCTCTATTCTGCTCCCTCCGTGATGATACAAGGGCTGAGATCACTCAGATTGACTTGTTGGGGTGGTGGCGGGGGCCCTTAGATCGTATTAGAACACACTGTGACAGGAGTTGTTGTCAAAGGGGCGCACGCAGAATGGGACTTATCTGTCATTTGGGAAATATATATATATATATATATATACATAAAAGAACTGATTTTGCCTGAAGTGCAGAAATAGAAATGTGATTGAAGTCTCTTTTTCTTTTTTGACCTGTGATTTTATTTTCAGTAATTGCCGGTAATTGCAAATCAACACTTATTTTTCAGCCTGGTTTGAATACTTAAAAGATGGCTCTTACATGCAATCCTGTCTTTCAAACAGCCATGAGAGATTGAGTTTTTAATTGCTTGTGTATCTGAATAATTTGGAGTGCTTGTCCACCCATCAAGTGTGTGATTCGGCAAACTTATTTTCAAATAAGCGTCTGTGAGCAAAATGTTGCTAGATTGCGACTTAATAGCCAATAACTTAATGCTGGTCCCAGAACTAGATAAAGACCTGCCCTTTTCAAGCAATGAAATTCTTACCATTTTAAAAGCCAAAGATAAGCAGAGCTGCAATGTTCGAAACACAAAGGAGTGAAAACATAATCCATGTTTTTAATTGTCATTATGGCAGTTGGCAGGTTTTTCAATTCATTTATTTATTTGGTTATTTATTTTAGTGGAGGTGTGGTGAGTACTGTACTGGCTCATTTGCATGAGACACACCCACCTCCTCAAACCAGACTGATTTCCGTGACGCGAGAGATAGATGAAGGTAAGGGGAACAGGACATGTTTGCAGACGCGTCAATCATGAAAAATAATCTCCTTTAATTGAAGATAAATAAATAAATAAATAAAGCAAGTGATTTGTCATGCCGTAGACAAAGCCACACAGAACCAGAGCAACCATGTACGGTATTTAAAAAAAAAAAAGACACATTTTATTTTGGACGTCACATGGCTAATTCACACACTTGACTTCATAAAAAGACTCTTATTCCAGCAGCGTGCGCGAGGACGATAATAATCCTGAATTTAATGGGCCGTTGATGGTGCCTGCGTGTGAGCCCCTGTGCATTAGATCACCCCAGTACATCATTTATAACAATACTCCGCTCTTCTATTTAAAGAAATTGAATATATTGCTCATTAAATTTACATTAAACGGCTTAATAAGCCCCCTCCCCACTAATTGCGAGATAATGCATGGCTCAACTTAATGTGCTGCTAACTAATCTTATTATTGGAAGGGAGCGTCACATAGAAAAGTAACTGGATATTAGGTCAGGAGTCATTTGGGCCACTTCCTTGTGATCATCACACTTTACGTGGCTGTGATCCTTTCCTTCTTTCAGCTCTCCTTCTGTTAACGCTGGGTGTTTTCCAGTTTTTAGTAAGCCGAGTAGGTCTCAATGATTTTGAAAAATAACACATGTCAACAGATTGTTGAGATTTTTCAATCAGAGATGCAAGTAAACTTTTCTAGATTTTTTTTTTTTTTTTGGGGTGCTTATTTTGAATCTGCCCTAATTTTTTTTTCTCTAGCACATCAGGACTTAACAACAATAAATGACAACAACAATAATAATAACAATATTTATCATGATATAAAAAAAATATATAAAGTATGTTATAGACTAATATCAGGTTTCTGAAGAAATGGCATAGCTATAAATTACAACATATGTTAAAGTCTGGATTGCGCAAGCTTTTATAGGTCAAACTGAAAACCAAAAAATGAGAACATCTAAAAAAAACAAAAAAAAAACCCAACAGCAACTAATGTGCTCGAAAAACGGACCGGGAATTAGATTTTTGAAATCAGGTTCAAAAATACATTAGGGGATGCATCAAGCCGTCTCTGATTAAAATTAGCTGTTGAACAATGTAATCTGTGATTCAAGTCTTTTTTTTCCCCCCTCCCTCAATATTGCAATTGAGATTTCAAGTCTGATTGTTTTTGTTTTTTTTCGAGGCTCTCTTTATATGTATTTTTTTGTGTACTAAGCCTCTTACCTCTCCTCTGAAGGTGATCTGGAGGAGAGGTAAGATCGCCCAGTCATGGAGGTATGCTGACGGAGTGTACATACCAAAGGACGAGAAGTCTGAGAACATCGACCAGTATCGTGTCATCTCCTTGCTCAGTGTGGAGAGTAAAATCTTCTTCAGCATCGTAGCCAAGAGACTCTCCAACTTCCTGTTGAGCAATAAGTACATCGACACGTCAGTGCAGAAGGGAGGAATACCGGGAGTTCCTGGTTGCCTGGAACACACAGGCGTGGTAACCCAACTCATCAGGGAGGCGAGAGAAGGCAGAGGGGATCTGGCGGTGCTATGGCTGGATCTCACTAACGCCTATGGCTCGATACCCCACAAGCTGGTAGGAGTGGCACTGGAGAGACACCATGTTCCCCAGAAGGTGAAACACCTCATTCTGGACTACTACAGCAAGTTCAGCTTGAGAGTCTCCTCTGGCGAGATGACATCTGACTGGCACCAGCTGGAAGTTGGCATAATCACTGGGTGCACAATCTCAGTAAGCCTCTTTGCGCTGGCAATGAATATGCTGGTCAAGGCAGCTGAACCAGAATGCAGAGGTCCCCTCAGCAAGTCTGGAGTGAGGCAACCTCCCATCAGAGCCTTCATGGATGACCTCACGGTGACAACAACAGCTGTACCAGGAGCCAGGTGGATCCTCCAGGGGTTGGAGCAAAAAAAAAAAGACACATTTTATTTTGGACGTCACATGGCTAATTCACACACTTGACTTCATAAAAAGACTCTTATTCCAGCAGCGTGCGCGAGGACGATAATAATCCTGAATTTAATGGGCCGTTGATGGTGCCTGCGTGTGAGCCCCTGTGCATTAGATCACCCCAGTACATCATTTATAACAATACTCCGCTCTTCTATTTAAAGAAATTGAATATATTGCTCATTAAATTTACATTAAACGGCTTAATAAGCCCCCTCCCCACTAATTGCGAGATAATGCATGGCTCAACTTAATGTGCTGCTAACTAATCTTATTATTGGAAGGGAGCGTCACATAGAAAAGTAACTGGATATTAGGTCAGGAGTCATTTGGGCCACTTCCTTGTGATCATCACACTTTACGTGGCTGTGATCCTTTCCTTCTTTCAGCTCTCCTTCTGTTAACGCTGGGTGTTTTCCAGTTTTTAGTAAGCCGAGTAGGTCTCAATGATTTTGAAAAATAACACATGTCAACAGATTGTTGAGATTTTTCAATCAGAGATGCAAGTAAACTTTTCTAGATTTTTTTTTTTTTTTTGGGGTGCTTATTTTGAATCTGCCCTAATTTTTTTTTCCCTAGCACATCAGGACTTAACAACAATAAATGACAACAACAATAATAATAACAATATTTATCATGATATAAAAAAAATATATAAAGTATGTTATAGACTAATATCAGGTTTCTGAAGAAATGGCATAGCTATAAATTACAACATATGTTAAAGTCTGGATTGCGCAAGCTTTTATAGGTCAAACTGAAAACCAAAAAATGAGAACATCTAAAAAAAACAAAAAAAAAACCCAACAGCAACTAATGTGCTCGAAAAACGGACCGGGAAATAGATTTTTGAAATCAGGTTCAAAAATACATTAGGGGATGCATCAA
The DNA here is from genome assembly GCF_001891065.2 of Hippocampus comes. Classification (NCBI taxonomy): domain Eukaryota; kingdom Metazoa; phylum Chordata; class Actinopteri; order Syngnathiformes; family Syngnathidae; genus Hippocampus; species Hippocampus comes. The sequence goes on along the minus strand of NW_017805453.1, from coordinate 1,711,089 downwards.
GCCGTCTCTGATTAAAATTAGCTGTTGAACAATGTAATCTGTGATTCAAGTCTTTTTTTTCCCCCCTCCCTCAATATTGCAATTGAGATTTCAAGTCTGATTGTTTTTGTTTTTTTTCGAGGCTCTCTTTATATGTATTTTTTTGTGTACTAAGCCTCTTACCTCTCCTCTGAAGGTGATCTGGAGGAGAGGTAAGATCGCCCAGTCATGGAGGTATGCTGACGGAGTGTACATACCAAAGGACGAGAAGTCTGAGAACATCGACCAGTATCGTGTCATCTCCTTGCTCAGTGTGGAGAGTAAAATCTTCTTCAGCATCGTAGCCAAGAGACTCTCCAACTTCCTGTTGAGCAATAAGTACATCGACACGTCAGTGCAGAAGGGAGGAATACCGGGAGTTCCTGGTTGCCTGGAACACACAGGCGTGGTAACCCAACTCATCAGGGAGGCGAGAGAAGGCAGAGGGGATCTGGCGGTGCTATGGCTGGATCTCACTAACGCCTATGGCTCGATACCCCACAAGCTGGTAGGAGTGGCACTGGAGAGACACCATGTTCCCCAGAAGGTGAAACACCTCATTCTGGACTACTACAGCAAGTTCAGCTTGAGAGTCTCCTCTGGCGAGATGACATCTGACTGGCACCAGCTGGAAGTTGGCATAATCACTGGGTGCACAATCTCAGTAAGCCTCTTTGCGCTGGCAATGAATATGCTGGTCAAGGCAGCTGAACCAGAATGCAGAGGTCCCCTCAGCAAGTCTGGAGTGAGGCAACCTCCCATCAGAGCCTTCATGGATGACCTCACGGTGACAACAACAGCTGTACCAGGAGCCAGGTGGATCCTCCAGGGGTTGGAGCGCGTCATGGCGTGGGCACGCATGAGCTTCAAACCGGCAAAGTCCCGGTCCTTGGTTCTGAAGAAGGGGAAGGTCACAGACAGATTCCGCTTCAGCCTGGGAGTACATCAGATCCCATCAGTCACTGAGAAGCCAGTGAAGAGCCTTGGAAAGGTCTTCAACTGCAGTCTGAAGGATGCAGATTCCATCAAGGCAACCAGTGCTGACCTGGAGGGCTGGTTAAGGACAGTGGACAAGTCTGGGCTCCCTGGAAGATTCAAGGCCTGGGTCTACCAGCATGGGATCCTCCCAAGAATTCTCTGGCCTCTCCTCATCTATGAGGTCCCCATGACTGTGGTGGAAGGTTTTGAGCAGAAGGTGAGCAGCTATCTGCGAAGATGGCTGGGATTACCACGCAGCCTAAGTAGCATTGGGCTGTATGGGAACACCAACAAGCTCAGGCTCCCTTTCAGTTCAGTCAGAGAGGAGTTCATTGTGGCACGGGCACGGGAACACCTGCAGTACTCTGGATCCAGAGATGCCAAAGTGTCCGGGGCAGGGATCGTTGTGAGGACAGGGAGAAAGTGGAAGGCAGCCGATGAGGTCCAGCAAGCAGAGTCACGACTGAAGCACAGGGCCATCCTGGGAACAGTGGCGCAAGGCAGAGCCGGACTGGGGAGACAACCAGCAACCCGTTTTGACCGTGCCAGCGGAAGAGAGAGGCAGAGGTTGGTGCAGGAGGAGGTGCGAGCTTCAGTCGAGGAGGAGAGAACCAGCAGAGCAGTGGCCATGCGGCAGCAGGGCGCCTGGATGAAGTGGGAGCAGGCGATGGAGCGGAGCGTCACCTGGAAGGACATCTGGCGGTGGAATCCCCAGAGGATCAAGTTCTTGATCCAGGGGGTTTACGATGTCCTCCCAAGCCCATCCAACCTGTGCACATGGGGCAAAATAGAAACACCTGCCTGCCCCCTGTGTTCCAAAACAGGGACACTGGAACACATCCTGAGCAACTGCTCCAAGGCGCTGGGTGAGGGCCGGTATCGATGGAGGCATGACCAGGTCCTCAAATCCATCGCTGAAGCAATCAGCAAGGGGATAGAGGGAAGCCGATACACCCAAGCCACAGCTAAGGCCATCCGCTTTGTCAGGGAAGGACAAAGGCCGGAGAAAACACCAAGAAACTGCTCTGCTGGTTTGCTCTCCACTGCCCGAGACTGGGTGATGACAGTTGACCTGGAAAGACAACTGAAGATTCCACCACACATCACCCAGTCAAGGTTGAGACCCGATATCATCTTGGTCTCAGAGGCAACAAGGCAACTCTTCTTGCTGGAGCTGACGGTCCCCTGGGAGGAGAGGATGGAGGAGGCCCATGAAAGAAAGAGGGAGAAGTACCAGGAGCTGGTGGAGGACTGTCGGAGGAACGGGTGGAAGACCAAGTGTATGCCAGTGGAGGTGGGCAGTCGGGGGTTTGCCAGCCACTCCCTGAGCAAAGCCTACAGCACACTAGGCATAACGGGTGCCAACCGTAGAAGGGCCATAGGCAACAACGTGGAGGCAGCAGAAAAAGCCTCCAGATGGCTCTGGTTGAAAAGGGGAGAGCAGTGGTTGTAGTGGGTGTAGCATGCCACTTGGACACAGGCCGAGGCTTGATCACCTCGGCCGGGTCGCCTGGATGAGGGTGTCTGTTGCAAGACCCGAAACACCCAGTGAGTCCAGGATACAACACTGATGATGTGTCCAAGCTTGTGCATCAGCAGATGTATTGTTAACAGCAATAAATTAATCTGCACGACAGTAAACAGATTTATTCTAAATAAATGTTGTGGTTTTATTGGTTAGGCTTAGTTAGAGTAAAAGCAAACAAACCATGAATTTATATGGAAGACAGTTTGTCGACTTGGGTTCTAGTTGTGCATTTGTTAACACGTTGACTTTGTCTTTTGACTCTGACAACTTCAACAACAACAAAAAAAGAGCATTTATTTGTTCTGCCTGTTACAATACGTTTCTGGCATAGGTAGTATAATAATCAATTTTTGCACCAATGAAGTAAAAAAGAAAAAAAATCCTCACAGAACACCAGATGACCGCCCAATGGTTGAGAATCACTGATTTACACCACAAGCGTGTCCGTACTCGCGTGGAGAAATTCAATAGAATTGATCAGTGCTGCAAAGATCTCTCACCACTCAAAGCAAATATGAAGTTTTCAGGTTGGCGATGACAGCGAGTTTGACAGCTTGTAAAAAAAAAAGAGTTCCATGGGCATGTGCGGCGCGAGGAAAATAAATCCTTGAATGTAAAACCACTTTTACTTCCTGCAACGTCCGACAAGTGCCGCAGTCACCTCTGAATCATGCCACACACAAATGAAATGGAATGGGGGAAAGTTAAGACCTTGGGAAATTTCTTTCCAACATGCTACGTTTGGAATGTTGAAAGCAGTCAATTAGCACAAACAGAGAAGGTGACAGGGCCATCGAACAGCGGTGGAGACACAAGACTCCATTCATTGCTATGCCGTGTTAATGAGGAGGACGGGCATCAATACCGCATTGTTTTCCCTCTTGCTCTCACCCGATTGGCTGCGCTCGCTACAACGCTAACAATCGAGAGGGAAAACTGGAAATGCCGCCGTCGGATTTGGAATGGGACATACAGGGCACATTAGTATGGCTGATGGAGCAATCACAAGCCGCCATTAAAGGCGGCCCACACTACTATTTTCTCTTTGTTGTGACACCAAGCTCATCTTGGCCTTTTACTTTTTTCAACACGAGATTGGATTGCGGCTCGCGGCTCGCGCGGTTATTTTAAAGAATGATTTCTGCGCTTTCCGGATGGACGCATCTCAGTCTGCGGCGCTGCGGTCTAAGGCTGCAATCACACTCGCTCTGGTTGCGCGAATGGGCGGTTCACGTGGAACATTCGCCGCGTCTCAATCTCGGGCTGCCACTTGTGTCACGCCGAAGTCACTGCTTCGTCTAGACGACGGGTTGTCAGCGCTCGGGCGTAGTTCGAAAGGGATGCAATTTTTGGGATTTTGTAGGACTGCGACTTAAACGATGGAGGAGGCGACAAGACCACGCACTTGTTAACCAGGTGTATCACAAAAAGGCCATTTTAGATAAAAACAAAATATGGGCATTTTTTTTTTCTTGAACCAATGGACAGAACAGTATCTTAATATATTTTAATGCTCAAAAGGTTAACTGTTGAACAAGGCCATTCCAACATGGGCAGGTGCCCCTCCAGGCTGCCAATTGCCCTTCCTTGTTGTAGAAGGTCAGATCAGGTCAGATTCACCTTTTGGCATTTTCAGTAGAGCTTATCCTCATCTATTCACTGGAAAAACTCACATATTCTCAGTTGTCTGCCTATTTTGTTCTTTTTCTGTCACACACTTAAGATACAGCCAAAGCCCTGGCTAAAACAGGAAAGTCGTAATTGTTGTCAGACTTAAGAGTTTCGCCGATTTCTTTCTTTTTTTTTGTTTCTTTGACTGCGAGCATAATTTGATCCCTGTTTCATTTCACAACGAGCAGCAGTAAGGGAGATAATGAACGGTTCTTCAAAACAGAGGCTTCAATCTGTGTATAGCCACCCCCAGTTAAGGTTTACTGTCAGAATAAGTTTAACAATGAGTATCATACGTTGTGTGTTTAAAATAACCCCATAGCTTCTCTTGAGCTGAGCTAACAAACAATGCAAAACACCATTGACATGCTACTGGTTAGCATCGACACATGTAGACAGATAATACAACAATGCATATCTTCTTTATCCTCGACAAAGACATCAATAATGCAGGCTCTTCCTGAGTCACTTGGGCTCATAGTAGAAGAAGAGAACTACTATCCTGCATGTCTGTTTTAAACTGCAATTATTTTGGGTGGTGGTGGTGGGGGGCTGGAACAGATTAATTGCATTTCCATTCAATTCAATGGGCAAAGATGATTTGAGATACTGTACAAGTGTTTTAAAGAGTGTGGTCATGGAACGAGTTCGACCCAAATCTCAAGGGGCACCACTGTACTGTATATCTATGTTGGAAAACCCACCCAACTCTTCCAGGTAGGTTTATTTTGCTGGATATGAAACATTATTTAAATCATGACAAATTTTCACGTTTGATTTGATTTTTAACTAATGTCTAGCACTATTGAAAATTATCATCCTGCGTTTTGCATTCCGCTTTTATTGTCCCTTTATTGCTTCTTATAAGCATTTTCCGCTTTGCTTACTCTCTTACTCACTTTATTTTATACCCAACTAAAACCAAAACGCATCATCGCTTCTGTCCAAATGAATGTTCGAGTCGCTCTGACCTTGCTCTCTCGCACTCTTTTTCTTTTTTTTCCCCCACCCACAGTCGTAAATGTTTCTGGCACAGGCTATCACTTAATTCCTCGGAACCTTTGCGTTCCAGTCACTTGGCATGAATTAGAATGATGGCTTTTGAGTCGGGCTGAACACTAAATCAAATTCAAATCGACGTGGCAATGTAGAGGAATACCTATACAGTACTGTATATAGTCTAGTTAAATTCAGTGCTTAAGAAGTGTAGACCACATATTAACATATTATTTCATGAAACATGAAAAGTTCAAGTGATAAAACCAATTTTTTTTTTTTTTGCATTGTTCTTGTCATCTAGCTTTTGACTTTCTGACCTACAGTATGCTTATGCCAGACATTTTTTTTTTGGGGATTTTGTGAAGTTGTTGTCGTGAACGCTTAAAAAAAAACCTCTAATACAACTAGATTAATTGTCTTTCAATATTAATAATGGTTAATTTGCCTTTATTTTCGCCAAAAGCCTAACCTATAAAACCAGAACATTTATGTATACTAGTAATAAACGATAAACTATGTATATTAGTTTATTAATTGTGTTTGTTAAAAAAAAAATACATGGGAAGAGGACCTTGAAAAAGAGTTACATGTTAAATCACAATTGCAATATTGAGTATAAATAAACAAAACAACAACTGACAAAATGCAATTAGATAATTTTTCTAAATCCTTTAGCCCAACGTTTGAGACTCTTGGACTTCAACTGTGTGGAGACTGAGCGAGAGGGAGAAGTCTATCTTTGAAAGAGAATTCCATTATCAAATGTTGCTACCTTTTCATCACATTTTGATGATGTGTGGCCTGTGTGGTTCTGTCTAATGTGTCCACTGTACTGTAATGGCGTTTGGCTTGTTTTGGCACATCTCAGCCTGATTTAAAAAATAAAAAAAAAAGCAGTCAGTCAGTGCGTGCCAAAAGTGATATACCGTATTTTCCACACTAAAAGGCACGCTGGATTATGCGTCACGCACCTTCAATGAATGGCCTATTTTGTAATTTTTTTCCATATATTGTACGCACCGCATTATAAGACACAATCTACAATGCATCCACTGCATGTAGCTACGCGCAAGGAAATGCCAACAGAACACTATACGACACTCTGATTTATATAGCGACGATCAGATATCAGTAAAATTTATTTAAGAAAGCAGCAACACAGTTCAGTTAACCAACAGCAAGTTATAACATTGACTCGTTAACCTTGAACTCTCTTGCCGCGGCTCTATTTCCGTGTTCAACTACGAAACCGATCGCCTTAAGTTTGAACTCTGCGTTATAAGCATGTCTCTAGCAAGGAGCCATTTTTGGGGTTGACATATTACCGTAATGACCATACACAAGGCGCATCGGATTTTAAGGCGCTGTGAGCTTTTAAGAAAATGGGAGGCTTTTTTTGGGTTGTGTGTGTGTGTGTGTGTGTGTGTGTGTGTGTGTGTGTGTGTGTGTGTGTGTGTTCTATACTGCCTCCTAGTGACAGAGGCGCACACACACATAAGGGAGCGCCACAAAGTGCATTGAATTCAAGCAGTAAATGTGACAAAAATCAAGGTAGCAGACTTTAGGGTGAGGTTTGGTTGTTTTAAATACCCGATGCATATTGTAATTAAAAAAAAAAATGTTTTCTGTTTTACTTGACAGTAATCTTTTAAGTGAGAGGGGCATTAAACACTCTCATTTGAAAAATGATTCACTATCTGTTAAACTGCTATTTTAAGACCAATTTGCTGAGCCATTATGTTCATGTTAGCTGTTTTATGTTCACTGTTAATAGTAGGCCTCCTTAAAAAAGTTCGCTGTCACAGATAAACCTTTATATCTCCCATTATGTGCCGAAACTGTCACTCTCCGATAAGAATAAAAATGGAAAATGGAAATCACTTTGTGGCCCTGATTTATATCTTGGCTGAAATTCAAGGGACAGGTATTGTTTTTTTTTTTTTTCTTAACATCTCTCCAGCTGGAGTACTGTTTGCCGATGCATTTATGCGCACGTAATGAAACGTCATTCCCTTACGCCGCGGGACGTGGCAAAATACAGCGACGACATTAGAATAGCCGCATCCATCCGCATTACTATTCCTTTCTTCTCCTTCTCCTCGCACTCTAATGTTTCTCAAATTTTATTTGAACAGTCCACTCAGAAATGGAACAAGGGTTGAAAAAAGTCCAGCAATGATTCCGGTTAGAAAATTTCAAATGCAATAATGTAAAAGCAATATTGCGCGATAATCTTTTGTTTGTGTATTGTTAGCGGACCAACCGCTACGTGATCAAATGCAATAATGTAAAAGCAATATTGCGCGATAATCTTTTGTTTGTGTATTGTTAGCGGACCAACCGCTATGTGAGGCGCCGACTGGAAAGATTTTTCATTACTGATCATACGACGCAATGTTAGAAAATGCTGAATACCCCCGAGCCAAAAGTGATGTCCTCACATTGAAAAGTCAAAGTGCATCAGTTGGGATTAGAAAACAGCTTTGAAATGCATCGACTTATTTGAATTGAAGGTATTGTTGGTTTTGGTTGGTTTATTATTGGTTTCACTTAATTCCTCGGAACCTTTGCGTTCCAGTCACTTGGCATGAATTAGAATGATGGCTTTTGAGTCGGGCTGAACACTAAATCAAATTCAAATCGACGTGGCAATGTAGAGGAATACCTATACAGTACTGTATATAGTCTAGTTAAATTCAGTGCTTAAGAAGTGTAGACCACATATTAACATATTATTTCATGAAACATGAAAAGTTCAAGTGATAAAACCAATTTTTTTTTTTTTTGCATTGTTCTTGTCATCTAGCTTTTGACTTTCTGACCTACAGTATGCTTATGCCAGACATTTTTTTTTTGGGGATTTTGTGAAGTTGTTGTCGTGAACGCTTAAAAAAAAACCTCTAATACAACTAGATTAATTGTCTTTCAATATTAATAATGGTTAATTTGCCTTTATTTTCGCCAAAAGCCTAACCTATAAAACCAGAACATTTATGTATACTAGTAATAAACGATAAACTATGTATATTAGTTTATTAATTGTGTTTGTTAAAAAAAAAATACATGGGAAGAGGACCTTGAAAAAGAGTTACATGTTAAATCACAATTGCAATATTGAGTATAAATAAACAAAACAACAACTGACAAAATGCAATTAGATAATTTTTCTAAATCCTTTAGCCCAACGTTTGAGACTCTTGGACTTCAACTGTGTGGAGACTGAGCGAGAGGGAGAAGTCTATCTTTGAAAGAGAATTCCATTATCAAATGTTGCTACCTTTTCATCACATTTTGATGATGTGTGGCCTGTGTGGTTCTGTCTAATGTGTCCACTGTACTGTAATGGCGTTTGGCTTGTTTTGGCACATCTCAGCCTGATTTAAAAAATAAAAAAAAAAGCAGTCAGTCAGTGCGTGCCAAAAGTGATATACCGTATTTTCCACACTAAAAGGCACGCTGGATTATGCGTCACGCACCTTCAATGAATGGCCTATTTTGTAATTTTTTTCCATATATTGTACGCACCGCATTATAAGACACAATCTACAATGCATCCACTGCATGTAGCTACGCGCAAGGAAATGCCAACAGAACACTATACGACACTCTGATTTATATAGCGACGATCAGATATCAGTAAAATTTATTTAAGAAAGCAGCAACACAGTTCAGTTAACCAACAGCAAGTTATAACATTGACTCGTTAACCTTGAACTCTCTTGCCGCGGCTCTATTTCCGTGTTCAACTACGAAACCGATCTCGCCTTAAGTTTGGACTCTGCGTTGTAAGCATTGTCTCGAGCAAGGAGCCATTTTGGGGTTGACATATTACCGTAATAACCATGCACAGGGCGCATCGGATTTTAAGGCGTGCTGTGAGCTTTTAAGAAAATGGAAGGCTTTTAGGTGTGTGTGTGTGTGTGTGTGTGTGTGTGTGTGTGTGTGTGTGTGTGTGTGTGTGTGTTCTATACTGCCTCCTAGTGACAGAGGCGCACACACACATAAGGGAGCGCCACAAAGTGCATTGAATTCAAGCAGTAAATGTGACAAAAATCAAGGTAGCAGACTTTAGGGTGAGGTTTGGTTGTTTTAAATACCCGATGCATATTGTAATTAAAAAAAAAAATGTTTTCTGTTTTACTTGACAGTAATCTTTTAAGTGAGAGGGGCATTAAACACTCTCATTTGAAAAATGATTCACTATCTGTTAAACTGCTATTTTAAGACCAATTTGCTGAGCCATTATGTTCATGTTAGCTGTTTTATGTTCACTGTTAATAGTAGGCCTCCTTAAAAAAGTTCGCTGTCACAGATAAACCTTTATATCTCCCATTATGTGCCGAAACTGTCACTCTCCGATAAGAATAAAAATGGAAAATGGAAATCACTTTGTGGCCCTGATTTATATCTTGGCTGAAATTCAAGGGACAGGTATTGTTTTTTTTTTTTTTTCCTTAACATCTCTCCAGCTGGAGTACTGTTTGCCGATGCATTTATGCGCACGAAATGAAACGTCATTCCCTTACGCCGCGGGACGTGGCAAAATACAGCGACGACATTAGAATAGCCGCATCCATCCGCATTACTATTCCTTTCTTCTCCTTCTCCTCGCACTCTAATGTTTCTCAAATTTTATTTGAACAGTCCACTCAGAAATGGAACAAGGGTTGAAAAAAGTCCAGCAATGATTCCGGTTAGAAAATTTCAAATGCAATAATGTAAAAGCAATATTGCGCGATAATCTTTTGTTTGTGTATTGTTAGCGGACCAACCGCTATGTGAGGCGCCGACTGGAAAGATTTTTCATTACTGATCATACGACGCAATGTTAGAAAATGCTGAATACCCCCGAGCCAAAAGTGATGTCCTCACATTGAAAAGTCAAAGTGCATCAGTTGGGATTAGAAAACAGCTTTGAAATGCATCGACTTATTTGAATTGAAGGTATTGTTGGTTTTGGTTGGTTTATTATTGGTTGGTATTATCTTTAGTGTACAACTCTCAACCATCTTTGTGTAGACTTGTTTAAACTTTGTCGGTGGCTTGTTGTTTAAATATTTCTGCCCTAAAGTATAATGTGTAACATTATTACCTTTCCTGAAGCAAAGATTGCTCAGGAGTTGGGTCCGACCAAATATTGTCTTTGCTTTCTGAGGGTAATGTCAATTACTGGTGTTTTGTTAGGGTCCTACTTTGCCTCTTCTTCTTGCGCTACCATTACATCATACAATGCTGCTTGGCATGTTGCAGCCCAGTATGGTAAGATGCTAAAGGTACATCTCTAAATTTGGACTTGCCAGTTCTGTATACTGTAAAACATCTGCAATACAACCTGCAAAAAAGTACGATTTAACGAGGGTTAATTGTAAAAGTTTCAATGAAAATTGGCATTCATGTCTGAATCCATTTGAAAGTTCTGAACTGCTGTTTCTATGGCAGTGTCAAATTTAGTGGAGGAGTTGTGCTGTTGCGTTGCTGGAGCTCAACTTGACGCTGTGTTGTGTCCCTTTCTTGTTGAGACTGACTCAACAGCGCCTCTGCTGGTAACACCAAAGTACTGCACTCATTGGACTCCATTGCTCCGAGACACGATTAATGGCAAGTGCAACTTATCTTACTTGCGCAGATAAACAAGATGTGAGACCAGCTGTCTCCCGTGCAGTCACATGACCTTTAATCTTTATCTTAACAAGATTAAGTGACCAAAAAGAGCAATTGCGAGACCTTTGGCTGCCTCTCGATGTGCGTCGTCAGAATATTTTGTCCTTGCTTATGTCTAATGGTTTCTTTATGCTTCCCATATGTCAAGATACATTCATGATGGGTATTTTATCCTCCATAGGACATCGTGCTAGTGTTAAGTAAATCTGCATCACAGTTCTGAGATTCTGGGTTTGAATCTTGACTCTGGCCTTCACGTGTGGAGTTTGCAAATTCTCCTCATGCTTCTTCAAGAGTCTCAATCGTCCATCCATGTCCAATGCTCTGCTCACCCTCTACTGCGAGTTGTGAAAATGCGAGGGTGTATGTTGCCATGACGACGTGGAACATTTTTTTTCCCAGGCCTTGTGGAAACCAGACAGTTTTAGAGGTCAATGCTCTCATAAGATAATGAGCCAATGCTTGCCCTCTACTGAAAGATGTGCTTTTCAATCATTGATGCAGCACTTCATCACGTCACTGAAATGTCACAATTCAACCACAATCTGAACGGCAGCCGCTCCAAGACTGAACTACAGTGATGCGTTGAAATACCACTGGCCCGACTAAAAAGCTTTTCAAGATATGAGATGTCGTTCAGATTATTATTATTATATTTTTTTTAGGGGACATCCGAGCCTTTGTGTCTTTAAAACGACCACATAGCTGTGACATAGTGAAGTCCATTTAGCTTAATGCTAACTAACAGTGCAAAACACCATGGATGGGTCAACAGGATAATTGAACACAAACAATGGAGCAAAACAAGTAAACACATCATATAACAATACTCACTGGCATATATTCTACATTCTGTGCGGCCAAACAAACAGTATTGGTACTGGTGTTCACTGAGAAGCTGTGACCGTCTCCAGGGACCTGCATATTTTTATTTCTGGGGGGTGGGGGGGAGTGGGGATACGATACTGCACAGGGTTTCAAAGGGGTGGAACGTTTCTTTTACATTTGTTTGTTTTAGTCAGAATTATGCTAAAATCAATGTCCAATAAGTATATTTAAGCTCCCTACTAAAGCAACAACCTTCAGTTTTGTGGATTCAAGGTTTATTCCCGTTTCCCATGGAAAAAAAATTCAACTTCAAAAATTCCCAGAATTCGCTGGCGTGCTAAGACTTGGATAAAAAAGCATCCCCCAAAAAACCCGGTTATGACACCGCTGTAGGTAACATAACCCCAATCAGAAACGGAGCCACCCCCGTTACAAACCATTAAAAAGTGACTTGCCCATAATATCCCCCCTGAAACAGGTTTTGTGCTGCCTGGCTCGGGGACGTCATGCTCCTGATTTCATCCGCATGACGACAGACCATCTTAATTACTTTTGGACGTGGCGCTCCAATCCATCTTTGTCAGCCTGATCGGGAGTGTGCAGACCAAGCACAACGGGGCCGACCGGGAGCCTATTGATTATTTCTCATACTTGAGTCATTGCACGCGCGCGCACACACACACACACACACACACACACACACACACACACACACACACACACACACACACGAGAGGCAATAGAGCTAATGGAAGGGGGAAAGTCAAAGTCACATTGTTTACATCGCGGATGACAGCTAAATGTATTTGGGAGGAAACATGATGTGCTGACTCTCAAATGGCCCTGTGTTTTGAATCTAACAAGACGCTCCCGAACCATCAACCAGTGAACTCAAAACATGTCATGTTTCATCCATAAGGGGAATATTATGGATCAGTTCATCGTCCGTCTATGTAGAAAAAAAAAAAATATATATATATATATATATATATATATATATATATATATATCGACGTATGTGTTTACAACATCAGGCAGTGAGACTCGGCAGATAGAGTGCAGCGGTCTGTTGTAACCAGACATGAATCAATGCGGTACTCTACGCTGTGGACTGTAAATACCATTCGGGCATTGCAACTTTATTTTTACAGCACATTTTAGACGCAAGGTACGGCACATTACTGTAGTTACAAAAACAACATTTAAAGGCAACATTTGAAGGCAAAATTCAACATTTAAATGCAAATGTAAGACACAAAAAAAAAGTAAGGCATTTGAAAGCAAAGTGGAGAAATGACAAGTCGTTAACTGAAAGAACACATTAATTCGAGAAATGCTCTGAAAGACCCAAATTATAGCTATGTGAAAAAAAAAGTTTTTAACCTTGATTTGAAAACTTGGGGCTCACTTAAGTTTTGTTGGCAGCGTAGTTATTATGCTTATTTTATTTTGTTGTTGTTCGCGGTTTTTAAATGACATATTTTGTATCTTCATTCTGGGGAAAAAAGGAGCAGATGAAATAAGACTTGTCTTCTTTCCGCTCCATTTCATTCTCGACTGGAGAACCTTTGTATTCATATTATATTGCTTTTTCCCCTCATTCCATATTAAAAGAATGAAATAAAGACTGAAACCAAAAGGAAAAGTAAAAAACTATATGCAGATGTGAATGATCTCAATGCTTTCCCACACCTAACCTGGTGTTGTTTCTGGTGTTTACACAACGGTTGATTGTTCTCTTTGTAACACAGGCCTGCTTCTAAAATTAGACATAAGCCTCACAGTGGTTTGGCAAATAATTAGAGGCTAATACCATCCCCAAATCAGCGCAAGTTTTTGTTGCTTGTTCCTTTCTTTCCTCTCTCTGGGGGTGTTTTTGTTTGGTCTTCCTTAATGAGCTCTGGTGTTTGATACCACAGTAAAATGTTTTCTTTTTTGTTTCTTTTTGTGTTGTTGGTGGTCTGCAAGCATGATGCACTTGTACAAGCAAATGTTTAACTGGATACAACGTGGGTACACTCTGAGGGTGACCGGTGATATACATTTGGCTAGCAAGGGTGGGAGAGTACAGCTAACTCACGGTACGACGTATCCCTTCTTTTGTTTTTTTGTTTTTTTTGGTGGGGGGTGCGGGGGGGGGGAACAGTTCACTACGTCTCCGGTTGTCGAATAAGGCCCGACCAATCGGCTAGTGTATTTGAGACTCCTGACTAGGAACGGCTAATCGGAGTTGACTGTTGGCGCACAAAATTTGTGTTATAATTTTAAAAGTCTGAAGATTTTAATCACCGCTTACAATTTTGTTAAAAAAAAAAAAATCCTCGGTGAAACACTACATATCTTCCCATGTAATAGTTTAGTGAAACAAGACAATATGGATTTTCTAAATACAAACTCTAAAAGTTGAGCTTAGTATGTTGGTTTGGCCCTCAGTGAGCGTTCCAGTTTCTCACGTGGCCCCTTTGCAAAATGCATTGCCCCCCTCCACTCCAACCGCATTACAACATAAGACAAAGACAATGACATTTAAAGCACCCCACAAAAATTGGCTGATGTTTACAGATTTGACTCTGTGTTGTGAAGTTTAACAAATACTAAAGGATGAAGTATTGCAAAACAGTCAAATGTTCTGCCTGTGATTCATATCTTTATTCTTGTAAGCATTAAGGGTCTGAAAAAGATGTTATTTACTTTTTATTTTGAAAGTCTATCGGCCAATTAATAAGTTATCAGAATTTTATTCTGCCAAATAGTAGAACCTACCCCCCCCCCCCCCAACCCCTCCAAAATCTCTCCAGTCGGGGCCCAACTTGTAGACGTGCACCGCATAACACTTACTGTGACGCCATTTGCAAAGCTCAGCGCTCTCAACTTTTCGAGTGCAGAAAATGAACTTTGCTCGGCTGTCATGCTGTTTATCGAGCGTATGGATTTTTTCTGTGCGAGGCTCTATGCCGACGGTGGAAAAAAAAAGAAAAAAAAGAATCCATCTCTCTTGTGTAAGCTGCCAGTCCGTTCGTTGTGAGAGCTCTCTGCTTCTGCCACTCGTGTGTGGTTAATCAAAGCCTGTTGTTTCTTTTCACACTCTTATTCACCACCACTTTTATTCCTGGTTTCGTGTGCCCGAGACGATGCATTAGCCACCTCTTGGGAGAAGTTGCTCTATCTGGCTGCACAGTAGCCCATACTAGGGGTTCAACGGTTGTTATTGATTGACAGAATAACGCACTCCTTGACAATTTGGGTGATATTCTAATAAATCACACTATAATAAATAATTACAATAAAGAAGTCTTATTTACAATGAAAGCACTGAAATCTTCGAAAACTCGGCAGCAACATTTTATGATATAGGAACACGAAATTCAACTCTTCTTTTTATAAAAAAAATTGTATAATTTATATAAAAATTACAATAACTTGACAAGTCTATGAAATTTGGTGAACTTTTTCGGCATTGAAATCTTTGAGTATTTAACATCCATCCATCCATTTTCTCATCTGATTATCCTCACAAGGGTCGCTGGGGGTGCTGGAGCCTATCCCAGCTGTCTCCGGGCAGTAGTCGGAGTACACCCTGAACTGGTTGCTAGCCAATCGCAGGGCACACAAACAAACAACCATCCGCACTCACAATCACACCTCAGGACAATTTAGAGTGTTCCGGAACAATTAACCCGCCATGCACGGTTTTTAGAATGTGGGAGGAAACCGGAGTACCCGGAGAAAACCCACGCAGGCCCGGGGAGAACATGCAAACTCCACAGAGCTGGAATTGAACCCGGAACCTCTGCACTGTGAGGTCGACGCGCTAACCACTGGACCACCGGGCCGCCGAGTACGAAAATAAATCGCACTATTCAAGTTTAAAGATGTTTGCTAAAAAGATGAGTTCATCCACATTTTCTGCAGAAAGCACAGATCTTGTTTCAGTGACAATGTCGCTCAAAGCAGTGGAGAAACCCCGTTCACTGAATTACGCTGTTTAAATGCTGTAGCAGCCTGTTTTTCTTCCTCGTCAATGAGACATTCACAGTCGAATGATGTCGCTTTCGGTGACCTGTTCCCCAAAACAAAGCCAATCCCCTTGGCACACAACGTTGGACTTTTCCATTCGCCTTTCCCCATCGGCAACCTTAACAGGAGAGGGGGACCTTCGAGCGCTGGCTTGTTGTTTGCATTTGCCATCATAATGCCATTTCTCCATGCATTTATCACGGCGACTGCTGTACTGGTTACTCGTCTGTGCCTGAGCATCCACTTCTAGCGCGAGACAGTCCTTGTGAAAACTCACTTACGAGCTTCATTTCCATGGTGTGTTTGCTCCCGCTAATAAATTTAATGAGAATGCGCTACGCAAGTGAACCGAACATGCCGTCCCAAAATATATTAATACAAAATATACAAAACACCCAAAGCCCATGCTGTGTTTCTTTTTTTTATATCTGTACAGTATGTATGTATGGATGAATATTCTGACCAGAGAGAGGCAGATGTGGCGTGTACCACTCTCGCTAAAATTCTTGTCATGGCTTCCGTTGCTACTGAAGGTCTAATCTCATTTGTAAGCGGCAGAGCTACAAGTGTGAGACCATTAGCTTGGAAAAGCGTGGTGAATGGTTTGTTTGCGCGAGTCAGGAATCGGCACACGAAGAGACATGTATTTTTCAGTACAGAGGTGTGGATGCATTTTGTCTGTGTATTTGGTTTGAGCCACCTTAAAAACAACCTGAGGGGACAATAGCTCTAATTTTCCAATCCGACAGTGATTCCCAACCACTGTGCAGCAGCGTATTAGCGTGCCGGGAGAGATCATCAGGTGCGTCACGAGAAACGAGTCAATTTCATTGTAATGGTTCCAAAATTATTCACTGCAAATAGTCTCTTCTAATCTATCTGTGCCAGTGACATAGAGTGGCAGTCAGAATAATGAAATGCTCTTCGACTAGATGAAATCCCGCACAGTAGAAATGAATTGTCACAGAACCTTTATTAACTGACCTTTCAGCAGTCGCATTTTGGCATTCATTCAACTGTCATGCACAGATTAAGGGCGCAAAAAACCTCCACACAATAAGCACTACACAAGCATTGTTTTTTGACGAGATAATTTTGGATGTCTTTTTTGCGGGTTTACAAAATAATTTGGTTTGGAAATGGCCAGATGGCCTTTTTCAAGCTGTTTTTTTCCATCAGAAGTCCCTGTGATTTTCAACGTGTTGTTTTTTCAAATGTAAATGAAAAACAAAGGATTGCAAGGCATCTTTTTCATTTTCCGAGGTGGATATTCCCCTATAGTTTCAGCAATTATCCTGAAGCCCAAGGTAACAGGTCAGCAGGGGCACTAAGAGTGCACACTAAGAGTGTGTGTGCCCACCAATGCACGGCAAATGGTTGACATTTCGGCCTTTCACGCCTTTGTTTCTCATTGGTTGTTTTTCCTCGGGCACAGTAATTTCTTACAAATCTTCTTCGAGGTTTCTGCAGATGATTTCATCTATATAGCCTACTACTGTTATAGTTATGTTTTTAACACATTTGTGATTATTATTTTTTTTATCAAATTCCCTCTTTAACCACAGTGTCATGAAACTAAAATAAAGCTACTTGCTACTTATTGCTGGAATAAAACAAGTCCTTTGTTCGACTCTTTCCTAATCATTGCTGACTTCCATTTCCTATTCTGTGGCACCACATAATTATCCATCCATCCATTTTCCGATCCGCTTATCCTCACAAGGGTCGCGGGGGGTGCTGGAGCCTATCCCAGCCGTCTTCAGGCAGTAGGCGGGGGACACCCTGAACTGGTTGCTAGCCAATCGCAGGGCACACAGAGGCGAACAACCATCCGCGCTCACACTCACACCTAGGGACATTTTGGAGTGTTCAATCACCCTGTCGTGCATGTTTTTGGAATGTGGGAGGAAACTGGAGTACCCGGAGAAAACCCACGCAGGCCCGGGAAGAACACGCAAACCCCAAAACAGGGAGGCCAGAGCTGGAGCTGGAATTGAACCTGGTACCTCTGCACTGTGATGTCGACGAGCTAACCACTGGACCACTGGGCTGCCACCACATAATTACTAAGTATAAAATAATTTTGCAATTTAAGTGAGGGAATTACAAATCTCTTGTTTGACTCAGGAAGACACACCAATTGTAAAAGACATCAATACATGTAAACAAGCCTTATTAAAAAGAATAGCTTGTCCAGACCTCATAAAGCCGCGGCATATTGTTTGTGTGAGGAAGCTCGCAAGTGGAGTTAATGCCTATGAGCACGAAGATGGCATCCATCAATTCAGACATTTTATTGGAAATGGTGGATGGGCTGCTCGGGAGATGTAAATGGTTTTGTTAGCGGATGGCTATGCTTGGTCGGGCCTGGAGGTGCAGTGTGACAGAATGAATGGGTTTGACCTGGAGAATGCTGTATTGCTCTCTATCAAAATATCAGTCAACGTGTCACTCCGGATTCATGGGGAAGTTTCTCCATCGAGTTGAGGGCATCGGTGTCATTGTCCACAGTCCTGTGCACCGGTATTCATTGTGTATGTATATTTTTTTTCTTCTCAAATTTCCCAAGCAGTATCAACCTAACAAATCTGTCAGTCAGGTCCAGGGATAGTTTCTGTCTGTGTCTTATTTGAGGACACAAGTATTGGCCTGTTTTGAATTAACTGTCCCTTCATAGATCTTTGTTTTTAGGATGTTCCACGGGTTCTCGATAGGGTTGAGGTCAGGGGACGGTGGTGGCCACACCACGGGTGTTTACTCCATTTCTGTCTGTATGAAGTTTGAAGATGCAAGAATTGCTTTGCAGAACTGCTGTTGGTAGACTAAGGTTCTAAGGGTTCTCAATAGGGTTGAGGTCAGGGGATGATATTGGCTACACCATGACTTCTGTTATTTGGGGATGAAATTATTGCCTCCCAAAATTTCTATTTAGAGGTTTGTTTGGTCTTTCTGATTCAAATTTTGAGCATGCTCCAAAGGTTCTGAATATGGTTGGGGTCAGGGAATTCATGCGGTTTTCTTCCTTTTATACCCACAGTTCACAGAGCAATTTTTCTTTTGCAATGTGGAATGGTGCGCAAGACGCATTCCCGCCATGGCAGGTAATGGCCACTTAAAACCATTTCTAACGTACACCACATATATCATCAGGAGGAAAAAAAAATCTGTTGAGTTCTTAAATTTGATCAATGTCACCATAGAAGTGATTTAATAGTGTTTGGTCTACCATGGACATTTATGAGCTAAATATTTTCCGTTTTTTTTTTTTTTTTTAACCGAATAATCAATAGATTGAAATAACAAAATCCAGTCGTATGCAAGATGTGCTGCAGCTCTGGTTCTGACCAGAACAAAGCGATCAGAACATATTACACCAGTCCCAAAGGCTTTCCAATGGCTCCTGGTCAGCTGTAAAATAAATAGATTTTAAAATTCTTTTACTGGTTGAGAAATCGTTGTATGGTTGATTATTATTATTCAAAAAATACAAATGGAATATAAACTAGGGCTGCACAATCTATCTAGAAAATAGTGTCATCGTCATCTCAATAATGGGCAGTGCGGTATGCATATAGCAACCATATATGCATATATCTGACATTGACTAAGGAGGTGTTACTTTAAATACACATTGCTATCCAACAGATGGTAAAGTATCTGGCATAACAACAAATAACACATTGAAACTGCTTATTTTATTGCGTTATTTTTTTCCCCCTTCATTAGATAATAAATATAGAATTTCTTTAGGTACATGTTAACTGTCGCAATATCAATATCACATATCGAATGCTTTTCCAGTCTCGTATTAACCCCTGTGGTCAGCAGAATAGAGGCAACCGGTGGAGCCTAGAGTTGAACGCAAACATGGTAAAGCAGCATTTAGCTGGTATGCTGCACACAAATTAACTCTTGTGTTTGTGAATGCTTTTAAACACTGTACTTTTAGGTGACACACATGGAGTTATATTTTGTGTGAAATGCACTTGATGAAAAAGACTGTTTTGCCTTGCCTTGCCTTGCCTTCCTTGCTTTGCCTACTGATCCACATGAGGATTATTCAGGCCTTGTGCTTCTAAAAATGTGCGACACGAATTCTATTTGTCACATTCATCAAAACATCTCGTAATGTTGGAGATGATTGTTTCTCACCGGGAGAGCGCAAATCGTTCTTTTATTCTCCAATCACGTTCCCTGCCAGTTTAACTTCCCCTTCAGAATGACGTGACATTGAATTACGAATGACAGCAAATGTAAAAGTTTTTAACAAGGTGTGACAGCAACCCGAATCCTCCCAATTAACATCATAATCCATTCTGATTCAGTGCCAGGGGAAAGTGGGCGAAATCCCTTTGCGGGCGTTACGAGAAGATGCTCCGACTTTCGCTACGGCTCTCGTTCCGCTGTATTTGCATGCAGCTGTGTATCATTTTGACATGTCAGCTCCCCTCTTCTTCCACTGTATCTCATCTACTATTTATTTAAATAGCAGCCTCGGCCCACTGGAGGTTAACACTGGGTAATCCGTCAAAATGTTTGATTTCACCGAGGGTTTGGAATTTCTTCTTTTAGATGCGCGTTAAGTAGGGATGGATGATTTTGAAAAACTGATTTTTTTTTACCCCCTCAGTATTGCAATTGCATTTTTTCAAAGGTCGTCTTTCCACATATATA
>NW_017805453.1:1539996-1690691 GCF_001891065.2 Hippocampus comes | reverse complement strand
TATATATATATATATATATGTATATGTATATGTGTATATATATATGTATGTATATGTGTATATATATATGTATGTATATGTGTATATATATATATATATGTATATGTGTATATGTGTGTGTATAATATATGAACGTATGAATCCGTACAGTGAGGCAGGATAAATATAACATTAGTGCGTCGACCTCACAGTGCAGAGGTACCGGGTTCGATTCCAGCGCCGGCCTCCCTGTGTGGAGTTTGCATGTTCTCCCCGGGTCTGCGTGGGTTTTCTCCGGGTCCTCCGGTTTCCTCCCACATTCCAAAAACATGCAAGACATGCTGATTGAACCATCTAAATTGTCCCTAGGTGTGAGTGTGAGCGCGGATGGTTGTTCGTCTCTGTGTGCCCTGCGATTGGCTGGCAACCGGTTCAGGGTTTCCCCCGCCTACTGCCCGAAGACGGCTGGGATAGTCTTCAGCACCCCGCGACCCTTGTGAGGATAAAGCGTGTGTGTGTGTGTGTGTGTGTGTGTGTGTGTGTGTGTGTGTGTGTGTGTGTGTGACACACACACACACACACACACACACACAGTATATAAAATTGTTTATGACTTGAACTCGCCATTCTCGTCTCACACCAATGTGTTGTGTGCCTCGAGATATAAGATGTAATAAAAAATAGGAGGCATGAAATGAGAGTGGGAAAGTGTATTACAAAGTGTATCCAATCTATTTGGATTGGTATTTCAATTTTGTTTTGTCTTTTTTTTTTTTTAATTCATTGCGCTTTAGTTCCAGTTGTTCACCATAATACTCTTAACGCTTGTTACGATTTCACAATGTAGAACCTGCTTTCGGTGTGCCTTTCATTATATTTTACATCCTCTTTATTGGCGTTTAATGTTAAACAACTCGACTTTAATAGGCATGCATAAAACATAAGCTAAAATCTACATTGAACATTGAAATGAATCATTCCGTTCTGTCCTCAATGCCTATTTTTACATAAAAAAAATAGGTTGAGCAGTTAATCAAAAGATGTTGGCATGGATTCACTGCAGTCGCCAATACATGCTCTGAAATATTGAGCAGAATGAAGACTGACGGCTTTCACGGCCCGGATTTCATGGCGTAGAGGTTGCAGTGTGGTGCACGTCTGTCTTTTTAATATCTGAAGAGGAGCTCCTCAGTTTATGATGGTTTTGAAATTTTTGGGTTTCGCTATGTTACGCAGTGAACTCGTTTACTACTACTTAGTACTTAACTTACTGCTTTGACTGGCAAGTGTGTTTATTGTAGCTATGAATGAAATTATAATTGTATTACTTGTCGTGATATATTTTATCAGTCGTTTTTTTGCATTGTTTTTTTTGCATTAGCACTGACATAACACTGAAGTCGTCTTGGTCTCTTTTCACAACACAGAATGGATGTTTTGAGGCTGTTTCCAATATTTGAGGGAGTAAAATTTCATGGGCCAATTAATTTAAAAAAATATATATATATATGTGTATATATGTGTATATATATATACACACACACACACACACACACACACACACACACACACACGTCAGATGGGAGTCATATGCGGTCTCAAGGTCCAGCGAGGGACCCAAGTGGAAAAATGAATCAAGCAGCATTTTTTTTGTTGTTGTTAAGGTCAGAACTTTTATCCTTAACTGAACTCTGGTTGTACTTGATGAATCTAAGAGTCCTTCAATGCAACGTCAGTGACTTTGAGATCACGATTACCATTTTTTTGTGCTTTTGTGTCGCAACACTCGACAGCATTGGAAATCCAACAGAACAAGCTACTATATATGATCAGATCAAAATGGGCCTCATTCCCGAACAGGGTGTATGCACAAATTTGCTTAAATTGTGCATACACACATTTGACGCACGATTTTCTGATTCATTCATAAGTTTGTCCTTGAATGTGTGGCCCCCCCTTTTTTTTAAAATGCTGATGAAATCTTGATACTTAAAAATTATGGTACCGAATCATTGTTGTTGGCTCAGAAAATTTTGTTCAATTTTGGTACCGGGGCTTGTTGCAACAAATAAATGAATAAATTATGTCATTTTGCAATCAAAATCCCTTTCTTCGTCTTGTTTTTGTTATCTTGTCAGCTTTGAAAATGGCGAGCGATGAATGAGGCAATCAACACTTGAGTGATTTATTTACAGTGAAAAATAACAAACGGGTCGCTCTTCTTGTCATACGCGAAAGCAGAATCCTCTTGCTCGGTGGCTTCTGTTCCCTCCTCATAAAGAGATAATTGCGTCGTCACCTTTGACTCTGAATTTTGTCGATAAACGGATGAAACAGGAGGTGGCTTCACGGCTTCGTGGATGGCAGCCGGCGGGTCGGCGCCTGTCTGTCACGACTTTATTCTAATTGCCCATGAACTCTTAGCCGCCTGCTCGCGCCTCCCTTGCCGCCTTCATTGTCGGTAAACAAACTTTTAGTGTGACGAGTGTCTTGTTAAACGCTCTCATAGACACATGTCAGACAAGGCAATTGCATGTGTTTAGCCAAGCGTCGGTCACCTCTGCATATTCATCGCCTCTTCTGATGCACTTTATGGCAAAGCAAAACAACGCTACTTACCGTTGGCCAACCCTGAACAGATAGGCCATCAAACAGCGTAATTACCGAGTATTAAAGCGTCACCGACACCCTCGTCGGGATGGCCGACGAGTTGGTTTGTTTGCCGCCCGATCATCATCACCGTTGCAATTTATTTACAAGAGCCATCAAGGCTTCTTTTTTCGTCAAAACAGGAGACGTGAAGGTGACTCTTGTGCCGTCAGACACGCAAGAGGCTTTTAGACAAGCTGTCTCCTCTCAGCCAGCCTTTTAAATCATCATCACTCCAGCCAGCTGTACGACAGTTGTCGTGATGTATCACCAGTGGTAAACTGGCAGCGCGCCATCGTTCGTTTCAACGGCCGCATCCGGCAAATGCGTCCGATATTCCGCAAAGTTTTGTTAAGGTTGTATGAAGATTTTGTTTTTTCAGGTGACGGGTGACCAATTTTTACATTCATAATGTTATTTCTAAATCCCGAAAATAACACAAGTTGCTAAATGTTTGGTCAGTTCTTAATTATGGATGTC
The DNA here is from genome assembly GCF_001891065.2 of Hippocampus comes. Taxonomy (NCBI): domain Eukaryota; kingdom Metazoa; phylum Chordata; class Actinopteri; order Syngnathiformes; family Syngnathidae; genus Hippocampus; species Hippocampus comes. Next base: position 1,687,583 of record NW_017805453.1, on the reverse strand, counting down.
CCTGAAGGCATCATATGTAAAGTGGGAAGTGAGCCCTAGCTTGGAGCTATCAAACTCAGTGTAGGTGAGATCATGGGAAGATCATGATTCTTGCTTGAGTCCCATTACCGAGAGTGACACTCCAAACGTGCACCTCACACTACCTAATTAAATGAACACATAGCACAAATTATGTCTAATCCAAGGGCGCTATAAGAAATGCAAATACAATAATGTATTATGTTAAATTATATTTTAACATCATAATCATTACAGTTTTATGCCTCCCACTGTATATATAAGATGTATAAAGAGAGAGAGAGAGCAAGAGAGAGCGAGAGAGAGAGAGAGAGAGAGAGAGAGAGAGAGAGAGAGAGAGAGAGAGAGAGAGAGAGAGAGAGAGAAATAAACACAAAATGCAGTTTTTAAATAAAGGTTTTCATTATGCAGGACGAAAACAATAATTCAATCCGACATGGCCCAGTGTGAAAAAGTGATTGCCCCTCAACCGAATAACTGGTTGTGCCACCCTTTGCAACAACTGCAATCAAGCATCTGCAATTGCTAACTTGTAATAAGTCTCTTCGAGCACAATGGCGTTTTGGCCCACTCGCTTTTGCAGAATTGTTGTAATTCAGCCACCTTGGAGAGTTTTCAAACCATGAACTACCCTTTAAAGGCTTTGCCACAGCTCAATCAGATTCAAGTTTGGACTTTGATTACGCCACTCCAAAACCTCCATTTTGTGTTTTTCAATCCATTCAGGAGTTGATTTATGCTAGCATGATTATTGTTGTGATGCATAACCCAGATGCGCTTCAGATTGAGGTCACAAAATAATGGCCAAATATTCTCACTGCAGATATCCTGATAAAGAGCAGAATTCATAGTTCCATCAATCACAGAAAGCCATCCAGGTCCTGAAGGAGCAAAGCAGCCCACGACCATCACCACTACCATATTCGACCGTTGGTCTGAAGTGCTTTTTCTGTTATTGTATGTTACATTTATGCCAAAGTAACGAGACATATGAAGGAAGCCAACAGTTCTTTCGAGGTTGTGCTTTTGTGACCTCCTGTATGAGTCATTGCTATGATCATGGGTCATGTGTGTCGGCTGGCCACTTGTGGAAAGGTTCACAACTGTTCTATGCGTTGTCAATGTGTTTAATGTTATGTATTCAGTTGTAGTATTGTTATTTTCTGTTAAATGTTCTGCAAAGCACTTTGTTGCACGTACTGAACTGAATTGTTTTGTGGATAACGACTCTCACCGTGATTCGCTGGAGTACTAAAGCTTTAGGAATGACTTTGTAACCCTTTCCAGACTGATAGATGTCAATTATTTGATTCCTCACCCGTTCTTGAATTTCTATGGATCATGGTATTTTGGTGCAACTTTTGGGGATCTTCATTTTGTCCGGCTAGTTCTATTTTGGTGATTTTTTTTTTTTTTTTTGGATTGAAAAGGTCAGCAGGTAATCAGACTTGGGTGTGGTCAATGAAAATGAACTGAAAATCAAATCATGATTTAAAAATGGCATCTTATCTTTATCTGATCTTTACATTTCTTTAATGATCTTAAAGTGTGAAAACTATGTGTAAAATATGAATTTTGGACGAGGGAAAATACTTTTTCTTGGCACTTTGTATGCTTACTCCAATGCGCGAAGAGCAACGTGCTGTCAGTGTAGCAACCTGTTGGCAATTGTTTTTGGGGTTTTTTTTGCGGTGTGTCAAAAACTGTGAAAAATGATTTGCTTCTAATGTGAATCACAGATTTTGACAGATAACAACCACAATATGGATGTAAAAATATTCACTGCACATGCTTTAGTTCTTCTCGTAATGCTTTTTGTCTGTCTCCGCCACTTAGTGGGGTTTGTGGGCAGCGGTGTGTGCGAGTGTGTGTGCGAGTGTGTGTGTGTGTGTGTGTGTGTGTGTGAGCAGGTAATCAGACTTGGGTGTGGTCAATGAAAATGAACTGAAAATCAAATCATGATTTAAAAATGGCATCTTATCTTTATCTGATCTTTACATTTCTTTAATGATCTTAAAGTGTGAAAACTATGTGTAAAATATGAATTTTGGACGAGGGAAAATACTTTTTCTTGGCACTTTGTATGCTTACTCCAATGCGCGAAGAGCAACGTGCTGTCAGTGTAGCAACCTGTTGGCAATTGTTTTTGGGGTTTTTTTTGCGGTGTGTCAAAAACTGTGAAAAATGATTTGCTTCTAATGTGAATCACAGATTTTGACAGATAACAACCACAATATGGATGTAAAAATATTCACTGCACATGCTTTAGTTCTTCTCGTAATGCTTTTTGTCTGTCTCCGCCACTTAGTGGGGTTTGTGGGCAGCGGTGTGTGCGAGTGTGTGTGCGAGTGTGTGTGTGTGTGTGTGTGTGTGTGTGTGTGTGTGTGTGTGTGTGTGTGTGTGTGGCCTCAGATGGGCATTATCTGCGCCCAGATTGTCCTTGGACCCCCACGTCTATGTCATAAGCTGGGCTGCAGCCGCCACCATAGATCATCTCCTGCTCTTCAGGCATTTTCTGCCGTGCGCCGTGAAAAGCGCTCTAATCCGATTCCGACATGATCGACGGCAAAGCGTTACAGCGTTTTATTGAGACAATTACACACTCATTACGCATATGTTTGACAAGTTTGCCCTCCTGGCATTGGGAAGGTTCACGATTAATCACAAACAGCAGTGTGACAAAAGGAGATAATGAAACGATGAAATATATATCCTGACTGAAGATTATGTGATATTATTGATGGATGGCTGAGCGGGATGTCAGAAAATAGCAGACTTAACTTTATCTATGACTGCCAAGAATATATTTTAGGTCACTTTTGAGGCCGCCGTATTTCTTCGCTGACGACGTTCCAGTCATCCTTGTCAGTTTTTGACGTGAATGGGATTTGTATTTATTGATTTATTTGGTTAGTTATTCATGTATATCCTGAAGGGAAAAAGGAGTTGTCCATTTGAATTGTTTTTAATTTTTCTTTGTCTTGAAGGGACATATGGAACTTTTTTGACTTGTATTAAAAGAGTTGGTTTGATTGCTCTGTGAAATGTATGTGTTTGGCGATGTGTCCGATGCATGCCCCACATCCACTGATCTGCACATGAATTGATTTGGCGGTTCGGCGGCCTGGTGATGAATTGCTGCCTCCGCGAGGGGAAATACAATCTGTGCTGATTTTGTGTCAATTTTATACTTTCTGCCCTCAAAGTGAAGATCGTTTTTTTTTTCATTTGTTTTGTCTATGACCATAAGTCGCTGGCAGATATATATCGACAAAGATTCACTACACTGGGTAACAATTCAGCATGAATACATTCCGATTTGTCATTGCAACAGTCCGACTTCAGTCAGATTTGCAAACGCTCGCGATTGTGTTGAAACAGTGTCAGGATGACCTAAAACTCTTTGAACCTTAATTGCGCCTAAAGCGAGACAAGCGCAGCAACAGCGTGATTTGCAATCACGCGGGGAGAAGCCGGCCTTCGGCTCAAAGAACGAGTCATGATCACCGAGAGTAACAAAAAGCCCTGCCGTTCAAAAAAGAACTCCTCACCTCAAGGTTTGCGAGCGGCAAGGCTTTGTGTGGCAAATGAAATACTCAAGGAAGACATAAGTCTCATTTAGACCCATAAAGGGCATCCCTAATAAAATTCTCATCCTGACATGCAAGAGCTCTCCAGTGATGGCTGATTAATTGCCGGCGCAAATGATAGCATGAGAGAGCCGGTGGTTGGGAGGCTGTAATTTATCCTCGTCTGTCCTCTCGTGCCCTCGTAGCCTGGGGTGGAACTTGCCCGGCTAAATGAGGTGGGGTGGGGGGTGGGGGGGGGACGGAACACAGCGAATGGGTAGCCGCCTCCGGGAAAATGAAGCTCACCGTTCTCATATTAAGTGCAAGGAAACTCGTTAAGAAAGCGGAGGTGTTCTGGAGGTCGGGTCTTTATCGACGTTTGTTTATGAGCAGCATTACGCTTCGACGACTTCATCCAATTTCCATTTGAGCGTGAGTTCTATGAAGCTTTTAGCCGGGTTGGCAAATAAATGTTATCCTTGCTGTTTGTTTGTAGGTGCATCAGAACGCCAGATGTTCACAAAGTACGCAATTCGGGATCTTTTTTTTTTTTACTGAAAAAAAAAATCTGGGTATGTATGTAGTTGGCGAGTCATACCTCATATTAAAACCACCAATGACGGCTTTCCAATTCTGAAAATCATTTGCCTACTAATTTGTCCCCATTTGATGTCAGTTGTGCCCACTGGCAACGGCAGTACCTCCCCACCACAAGACTGTCGTATTGTTTTTAATGTCCTAAGTATTTAAAATGGCTGTCCTCTCTTTAGGTGTCGGACAGTCAAAATGTTATATTAAATTTTATGAAATTCCAATGGGATCTTTATTAAATCCAAACCAACTGGTGCTTAACCACCCTCCCATAATGGATTGTGTACAATTTGTGTACAATTTAACTATCTTTGTTTTTTCCATTAAATTCTTATACTGTTCAATTACAAGTCAGCCTGTCCTTGTAAACAGTCCACACAGTCAAACCAAGACAACAAAGAAAAAAACCCCAAGCTATCATGTCTTTTTATCTAGTCCTATTGTGGATTTTTTTTTTTTTTTTTTTTTGCCAGCTGAAGGGCTTTTTGTGTCCAAACAGCAGCAGCTCCACAGTGAAAATCTCCGAGTGGGCGTCACCCAGTTAACCCCTAACCACGGGGTAAAAGGATACAGAGGCCATCTGGTTGCACTTTTTCTTTTGGTGTGTGGCGTTCAGGCATCCTGCCCACGTGCGCGCTACTGCAAGAGTCGGGTGACGGTCATGAAAGAGCAAAAAGGCTCCAAAACCTCCCAGTGGGACGGCAACATGAATATTCCCGCTCTGATTTTCTGGGCCGCCTAGATCGTGACCCCGTCGCATCTGTCCACACGTTTGAACTTTTCTGACTTCGGAAAAGTTTATTTTCAGGTGCACCGGCAAGGATATATAAATAGCATATTTATGATAAGTAGGGCACCTTAATGGGCTGCCACAACAACTAACGAAATCAATCCTTCAGTGCATAATTTATTTATACCTCTTATCTGGAGCTTCACTGTGGACAGATTTAGCTGAGCTCTGAATAAAAGCTACAAAATCAATATGCATACACACACGGCCATTAAGTAGTAGTTTTGATCAGAATCCAATACAAGCGATCTATTCATTTGGAGTTCTGGGATAGGGAGGCCCCCTTCATAGTCAGTGAAATTACTGTACCTCATCTTTATTTAAATGACAATAGAAATTGGAGCTGTGTGTCGTTTTTCATTAAAAGCAACTGGCATCAGATACGTTTATTTGTCTTAAGCGTGAAATGTGGTACACATTTTATAATCTTGTAGCATTCTACGCCCCCATTGTTTTGAGAATTGGTCGATCCAGTGAATGTTGTTATCCAAATCATTTTCATGTTGGCAAAGAGAAACTAGCTGCCCGGTGTGAATCATGGCAAGAGGTTAACAGCTGCTTGGCTTTATCAAGTTAAGACATTCTTGAACCTTCACGGCCACTCATTAAAATGATTTAACTGACTTTGTGTCTCCATTTGAGCCTGTATAATTTTGAGAAGATACAGAGTAACGCTTGCATTTCTTGAATCAAAAAAATCATCTCGGCTGAATGTTGTAGGGCTCAAATAAATCATAAAATGCCCCAGGTTGAGATGATATTCATGCCCATGAGAATTTTATGTCAACTTCTAGGAATAGCTAGCTTGATACTTCTATCATGCTAACGTTTCAGAATAAAAGTTTTATTCCAGACACCAAAATTACTGCTATCAGTTAAAAACAAGATAACTGGTTGAAGATAACAACCTAAATTGGTAAAAACGGCTTGAACGGGCGCTAATATGGGAATGCCAGCTCTCAAGAACTACCTGTTTGAACAGTAGACATTTGTATAAATGAAAATTTATCAACTATAGTATGGTACTGTATGATTTGAATGTTTCGGGGGGTATTTTGTGTGGGGAAAGCAAAAAAATCTTAATTTACGAGCAGTCGCATTGTCTGACGCACTAGCTCCTTCTAGCTAGCTAACACAAATCATATTTGAATATTATCGCTTAAGTAGAAAACGTTTTGCTATGTGTACAACAATATTTCTCTTCTGGCTTGAGCTTGTCAAGTGGAACAGGACAGAACAGAGCTGGGGTTCTCAAATGCTTCGAAATTGGATCAAGTTGACTTTGAGCGCTGTGGCAGCTCAAAATCAATATTGGACTTAGGCAAGCTATTTACAGTGCCTTGATCATGTTTGACAGAGGCTCACAGTGTGAGCAAATCACTGGCCAAATGTTTTTTTTTTTTTTTTTGGCCAAATGTTTTTTCACAAAAAACTTTTATTTGATTAGAATCCAATCATCTTTGTACTGTGCATGCATGAACGATTGCGTCTGAACTGGTGGATACACATATTTTGTAGTAAGAAAAGGAAAAGCGCCTATTCGAGGTAGATGTTTAATCTTAAGTGGTTGACTTTAAGCGGGATGGCCGTGTTCATTCAAACTTTGATATATTTGGTGGAAACAGTTAAATAGCCGAAGATATATTTTTTTGCCTGAGTAGATCCCAGAGGACAATAAGGTTTTGCATTTTTAAGCAAATTAATTTGTAGTTTGAGGTGTGACAGCAGTTAGAAGCGCAAGTGAAGGAGCGAAAATAATCAAAAGACTCCCACCTCAGGATTTAATAAGCCAGAAAGCACTCATTTCACCTTTGAGTGCATGAGTGCTGTATTTAATTCCTAAAGAAAATATTCCACTTTCCTTTGAGTGCACAGCACAGGAAACATAACTGGTGTGTCATTTAGGTATTCAGGAATGACAATATTTATCTTTCAAGTATGAAAATACTAGATAAGTGAGAATGCAGATATTCTGGTTACACATTGAAAATGTTATATAATACACTATGTTGAGATTTTTTTCTCATAATCTTGGGCATGTGACAACTCTGAATTGTGTGACATGACATATTTTTGTTCGCTACTCTTTAAAATTCACAATGCCTGGTTCTGAAAATGTTTACAAAAACATTACATCTTCTACTGAATTACATTCAAGTGGAATAGAGAAGTCGAGCTAATCACTGTTTTTCACAGACTCTGCGAATAAACACGGCCATGATGTGTGCTAACATGCTAAGGCGAGCCTCTCCCGGTTATCTGACGAACAAAAGCAATGTCCTTTTTCAACAGCTGATAGGTGGATCTATGAAAAAATGATCAACTACATTTGCTATTATCGTGTCGTATGAATAACACGACTGGAGGCGAGACAGCTAATTGGCCGAAAGTGATATCTGCTACATGTGTGACTATTTTCCTCACCAACTACTTTTGCAGAAATGCACAAATATTTGGGGATCTGATTTCCCTCTATTTAGCCTTGATGCAGCCTTAAGTTAGCAATTTTTTTTAGCTCTGAGCTAGCCTCATTTCACTTGCACTAGCAGTGTTCAGTCCCGGTGATCCAGTGGTTGGTGTGTCGACCTCACAGTGCAGAGGTACCGGGTTCAATTCCAGCTCCGGCCTCCTTGTGTAGAATTTGCATGTTCTCCGCAGGCCTGCATGGGTTTTTTTCCGGGTACTCCAGTTTCCTCCCACATTCCAAAAACATGCATGGTATCCTGATTGAACACTAGGTTTGAGTGTGAGTGTGAGCGTGGATGGTTGTTCGTCTCTGTGTGCCCTGCGATTGGTTGGCAACCGGTTCAGGGTGGCCCCCGCCTACTGCCCTAAGACAGCTGGGATAGGCTCCAGCACCCCCCGCGACCCTTGTGAGGATAAGCGGATCGGAAAATGGATGGATGGATGGATAGCAGTGTTCACATTATATTTAATTTAGTTCTCATAGCACCATGCTATGCTCAACAAAAAGCAAATACAGCAATGTGACACTTTTGAATGTGTTATTTTAGAGCTCAGCGTTGTTTCCCCCTGTCTAGCACACAACTTCCTTGAAAAGTTTCTCATTGAAATCCCTGATAATCATTTTGCAAACTGACTCCTGGTGTTCAGCTAAAACTCCCGTGATTCAGTGGGCAAATGGAGGCAGAATAACTGACTTCCCAGTCGCAGCCGCCTACCAGCTGCCGGAACAGAAATAGTAATGTATCATCATGGCTTGCATTGAGGGAAAACACCCTATGATTTAGCTCTTGCTGGAGGTCATGTGACAATCAGTGGGTGTGTTCATATATCACATTTTGCTTAGAAAACATGTTGAATCGGCCCCGGCAGCCACGTTGTGTTTGTGCATCTTCCCGTTGTTTGCTTCTTCCTCTGTGTGTTTTTTGAAACATTGAAACAGATGAAAGCTTTGACTTGTTAACTGTCGACGAGGGAGACGTGTTTAAAATAAAGTGACGTGTTGACGGGCAATCTCACACACACGTGCGCACACTCACGCTGAGCTGGTTGCAGTTGGGTTTTTTTTTTTTTTGGGGGTGCGGGAAAAGCCAACGACTGTGTAGAGCGCCCCCCGCATGACGCAATGTGTAGCAAGTCCACACGCCTTTGAACTTTCCCTTTCATGCTTGTCTGTCGGTCATGTCTTTTTTTTTTGTTTGGTTTTTGTTTTCCAGTTTGGTTTTATTCCATATTTAAGAAGTTCCACAGAGGAAGTCTCGACAGATTTACGTTTCTTTTTCAGACCAACACAAGTCTTTGGATTTGTTGACTTAATGACCACTTTGAACTCAAAAGTCACACAGTGGTGCACAGACCTCAAAGATCAGAAAAAAAATTGGTGGCACAATCCATTTGTGTGCTTTTTGTGCGCGGACACTGGACGATAAAAACATATTGTATTTGTACTTTTCATCCAAATTCCGACCAACATGTACAAGCGTCTCCTTTGGTCCCTCTGCCTGTGTGTCCTCCGTAGTAAATTGTGCGTGCGTGCGTGTGCGCATATCTATCTATCTAGATAGATATTTTTTTCATTTTTTTTATTCTTTAAAGATAAATAATTCGACTTGGTGATCGGATTGACTTACATCGGTTCCACTGTTTTGATGAGCAACAAGCTGGTCTTATGTCTGTGTGTGACCTAGCATGGTGACGGTTGTGTGGAAGTCTATGGGTGTAACAATGTTCGTAAAGCTGTTCAAAGGAGGCATCCATTGGAGTAAGCTGCACGGTCTCATCGTGTGTGTGCGAAAAACAATCGTGACTGATGTTTGTGTATGGGGGCATCAGGCATAGTAACATCAGTCAGAGGCGTTCCAAAAAGTAGCTGTCTTTTTAGGGTGAGGCACTTATTTACAATTGAGTGGCGGTCTCTTTTTGAGGATACTCTTGTACTATGTCGAAAGGACTGACTGCAGCGAACAGGTTCATTAAAACAGCAAAGTTTGTGGTGGCCTTAGGATGGCAACCGCGTCATAATTTATGCATTTTTGAACCAGTCGTATTTAAAGAAACACTTATAAATCGTGAACACAGTACAGTATATCTTCATTCAATCTCACACTTGGTGCTTTAATCTTACGATCTGCTGTGCAAACACTAAAAGACAAAACAAATGCTGACGATAGAACGTAACCCCGCAAAGAGATTTAGTCATCTTTGCGAGCGAGGAATTGGCACTTCAAGTTTATTTTCGTGGATTTCCCATTTGTACATCTGATGCTCTCCTGCCTAAGAATAGTTTGGCTCCATTGTGCTGCCGGAGTGCAGTTCATCATTAGTCTGTCCCATTTTTTTTTTTTTTTTTGGGGGGGGTACTTTATTCGTGACATCAAAAACATTTCCCCGACAGAGTGCTGATAAATTCCTGGGATACGATCTGTAAAGTGGTCTGCTGCTGCTGTTAAATATTCATTCCTGAAACAGAAAATAGAGCAACTTACTGTAGAAGGGTCTGATACATAAGTCTTTAACCATGTTCATGAAGCCACTGGGGAAATTTATACCCGTATTTAAATCAAATACATTCACAGATTTGTCTATCAATGATGTAACCGGCTCGGTGGGATTTAATGACTCGCTGTCTTGTAAATGTAATTGATTGTTGTTCACCACATTAGCCTTCTGTCTGCTAGTGACAAAAAAAAACATTTATTATCTCCAAAGCTTTTTCTTTGCTGGTTTTTATTCATATCGCTATAGGTTTGTTTTCACGGTGACAAAAACACCATATTAAAAAAAATAGGAAAGAAGGGTCACAAAGGGGAAGTGAGTGGGACAAAATATTCTCTCGTTGGGTTCAGCTTCTGCATTGATTTATTCTCCAGAACAAATCACCCAGCAGTCGGTAGGAGTGGGAGGGGAATTGAACAAATGGTCCATAATTATAAATAAAGTAAAATATTCTGAAACCAAGAGATGCTTCGAAATGATGTGTGGGAAGAGCAGTGGGAGTCCATGGGGGTGATATACAAGTTAAACCAGCCACCGAAGATCTTATATCTAAAGTTAACATGGAAACGGCACATCGTTCATTAAATATGAAATAAGATCAGTAAAAAGTGAAATGGTGAAAAACATCATATATCCCTACAATGTAGGTTTCGGTCTTTAAAGGTTTTCATCAATTATCTTCAAACATGTATCATGTATTTGGAACAGAATAGCCTGATTATTGGCTCATGTTAGCAACAGGAAAACCAGAAGTGGAAAAAAACTAAAATAAAAAACAGGTACGTGAAATGTTTTGGAAAAAAAAATTGCATAATTCAAATTTTAGGATTTACATCAGGGGTGCCCAAACTTTTTGGACACAAGATCTACTTTTCGATCAACCAACCTCCCATGATTGACCCATTACCGCTACCTCAGTGGGACCTGACGCGGAGGCATGCGACCCACTTTTGCACCCTGTTAGCTATCGTAGCTCACGCACGCGTGCCATTTTAAAATGCTTCTCTCGGCCCTCCAGATTGCCATTCTTTGCGAGTGCCATGGGTGAATTGTACACGAAACACACTTTGCCTGATAATAAGACTAATAACAAAGGCTACATTGCAACAGTTCTGATTGCAAGCTGCAATTGCAGACTGCTTGAGCGCTAACAATTTTCGATGACACAGGTCAACCGCCACCGTAAGTTAAAGGTGACCTGCTTTATTTAAAAAAAAATACTTTTTGTGAAAGTCAAGACTGATAGGATGATTCGCATACAGTGTGCATTAACACAAAAAATATACTTCTAACACCCCTCACGATCGCCTTGGGACCACTCCGCGAGCTCCCCGTCAATCACGATCGATGTAATGGGCAGCCCTGATTTACATCGTGTTTCCTTACAAAATGACATCGCCAACTAGTGGCCGAGCATACGTAATGCAGCAGTGTTTTTTTTTTTTCAAAAGCTGCATGGAGAGCAGCCGCGGGAACGTGATTGACACTTCAGGAAATAACCCCAAATGTGCGAAAACACATTGACCCCGATTAGCACAAACCAGCCGGATACAATTTACCTGCCTGACGAAATAAAGAAGACTGGAATTGGATGGGAAATTTAGCAGCGTCTAAATAACAAGAACACATCTGAAAGCAATGCGTGTGGAAGTCCTAATCCTTTCCCAAAGAGCCTCGGCGTTGGCAGGTGAGGCGTTGAAGCAGCAGCTGGACGCCTGATATGGTGAAACATGGTTAATAGAAGTTGGCTTCTCCTCAAATTGGGGAGGAATGGACTTTTGTTACCAGGGTGCTGAAGGTTGAATAAACTTGTGTTAGAGATGCAGAGAACATGGCGGAATCCATCTGAGAAAAATTGATGAGAGTAACACACATAAAGTTTTGTCGAAAGGTTTCATCGCTTACTTGATTTATGACCAGCAGTCAGAAGCACTGTTCGGATCATTCACATGTAGATAAAACAGTTACGGCAAATAAATCTGGTCAATGACTACAACCTCTTTATTTTAATTAAACAGAAATGCAAGTCGGTGGGGTGGATGAATAAATGTGGAGTAGCGTGGTGAAATCCAGACTTACCTAGCTGGTCGATCGGACAGAAATGTTAGCAAGATTCCATGTTGCACCTCAATTACGATTGGATGCCATTGAGAGGCTTGACAAAAACAACAGTATACTGTATCAAAAATCAGGGCTTGAGTCTGACTTGAGTCCAAACTCGAGTTTGGACTTGAAATGATTTTTTTTGATGTCTTGGATTTGACTCTTTGGCATTGGCCTCGGACTTGTCTCGGTCTTGGCCACTGGACTCGCAAAATATTTCTATTAACTTGACCAATCGCATTTTTATTCCTGAAAAGTATTCCTTTCAAAGAAACCTGGAGTAAAGTTTGTCAGATTATCAAAGTAGCCATCTGATTAACCTCCCAGGTGCCCAATCTCCCCCTCCCTTTCTCCCAGGAGGTCGACCGCCATGAATAAAGCAATGTTGTTTTTGAAATGGTTTTTGTTGTTTCGAGTGTTGAGCATCATGAAAATTGTAGGAATTTTGTGGTTTTGAAAAAAAAGGATTTTTCTCTCTTAAGATATTCCCTTGATCTCAACTGGACACGGACTTGGACTTGGACTTGGACTCGCACCTTTGTGACTTGAACTTGACTTGGACCTTTGCAACTCGAGCTTGACTTGGACTCGCTAAAGGCGGACTTGACTACGGCTCTGCCGAAAATAGCATGTACGACAGACATGTGCACGTACTACAAGATAAGCGCTCGCCTCAGTGCACAACAGCCATAGTTATAAATATGATAGGACACGCTCCTTTTGAGCTACGTGCTAAGCTATTGCTCGCCATTGCTTGCCTTTGACAGGGACTGTCGCCCCTGCCAACATGGCTGCCAAATAGGCACGCCTGTTAGCCGGCTCTCCTCTGTACTGTATAACTGTGACAATAGCAGCACAACCCAGAAATACCTCTCTCTCTGTAGATTGTGCCCCGGCGCCAGCAAATAACAGTTGTGGAACGAACAGACTTCGACAACTACCGTACCAAGTTGCGATTGGAGTCCACTGGACGCAATTTCTGTCCAATTAAATCCGGAGTCTTGTTGAGTCCGCCCGAGTCCATTAAATGAAGGTTCCTCAAAAAGTAGAGGGCCGTAGTTGAATCCAAAGTTCTGAAAAATAAAAACGTTTTACACAGCATATGAACTGTGAAGATAATGCCATCTGATATTCGGTTTCTTTTCTCTCCGGCTAATGAATAAAACAATCATTGCAAGGCTCAGTGAAATGTATAGCCCACTTCCCCCTGCTGATGATTATCTTGTTTAAGGTACATCAGCTGGAAAATACACTGCCGTCATTTGAATGCCAATGGTTCCGCCGCGTTTGCGGGGAAAGAAAAAACAATATTGTGTGATCTCGTATTGCTTTTTTATCTTTCGCAATGCATTTGCAATTTCCATTCAGAACCTCATGACTGTATGAAATGTGCAATTAGACAATCGTTGCACCTTTGGATATGACCTTTAGCGAGGGAGAAAAGACGTCAATGTGTTTGTGTGTTTTGTTTGTGTGTTTTCCTCACTCTGTTGTACTGAGAGGATTTTTTTTTTTTTTTTTTTTTTTGTCGGGGGGAAGGGGAGGTGGGCGGGGTCGCCTCATCATTGGCCCGCAGCTCTCTGTGCTTTCACCAAGGCTTGAATAAAGATGGCTAAGTGGGGAGGCGGGTCATCCTCCTTGTCCTTTCAAAGCATACAAAAGCCTTTCTCAGCCATTTTGTTCGTCCTGGCCTGGCTTGCAAACATATTACCTGTGTGTACGGTTGTGGAAATGTGCGTCCTGGTTCGTGGTTTTGTGAATTGAATGTAGCCATCTTCGCCTGCTAAAGTGCAGCCCTAAAACTAGAATGCAGAGACAGTGAAAAAAATGTCCACTTTGATATTTGAGCATTTTTTTTTAAATGCCGAGCGTATTTACTGTTATGACTTGAAGCCTCACCTACTAAACAAAAAGCTCAAACTTTCTCTGATTTAGAATTGGACCACACTTTGAAAAATATCCAATGTGTGTGTGTGTCCTGTGAGCGACCATGTGCAAGTTTTGCCATTTTGTAATTTCTTTGCCGTTGATTTTTAAAAGACCGTTTGTAGAAGCCGATACGGACCAGCTTTTCGATTTGTATTTTGCTGCGACTTGTGCCATGCGTTTACTTTGCTACGTTAGCTTCTCTTGACAGTTAGCACCATATGCTTGATTCTTCGGATCAAAAGTTAATCGTTGTTCATAATTCATCTCGATTGGAGATTTTGTTCTGAAAGTTGCCCAAATTGAATCTCAAGGTAACACTTACCTTATTGGAAGCCGTGGCTTTTAATATCCCCTTTTACCCTTTTTTTTTTTTCTTTTTCCCGAGCTCGCCCGCCATGAAGGATGAGCTGTTAAAATGCTCCTCCAAACGCTCCAGCAAGTCTAGCGTTCCCATCAGTGATGTTTGGGGCTGATATCTCCCCTGCAGGATAATTAAGGAACATTAATATTCAGTCGCGATAACCGCCAGCCTGTCCAGTTTCTGCATGAGTGCCGCAGAGATAAGCCCACACTAACTTCAGTGCACTCTGTTGGAGTCGAAATGCGAAAAAAAAAAAAAAAAAAATCCCCGGTTCTGCTGGCGGGAATTTCTGGAGCGAGATAGACAGATGGTTATGGCTTTTGGATTTCAAAGTGACAAAGTAAAACTAACGCCAACTCTAGTTCTTTCATGGCGCCGAGTTGAACGCATACGGGCCCCTTGTTGGCGACAACAAAGCGAATCCGCCGACTGCCACGACTCGACACATCAGTCTGCTGAGTCCGAATGAAGCAGCCTTCTGCGCTCGACCGGTTCTGCCTTGAGGCTACCAGAGCCCACCGTTCTGAGAGGTAAATGGATGAATGGGGGCTTTATGGAGATGAGGAAGCGTAATGGTCCTCTCCACTCAATCCCCGCGGTTGGAACACTGGCTTTCTGTTTCTTTTATCAAACACTCTGAAAGTGGGACAATACGCCACTCTGCTATCAACAATATGGTGTCATTTGAAGTAGATTATCCCTGTGTTAAAGAAACTCTGGAGGAAACAAAAAAAAAAAAGGCCAGCGACACAATAGAGCCGGATGAGATTTTACCTCCCCGTGAGGAAATCTGACGTTCCACCTGATCTTACTTGAAAAATCGAATTTGCCTTAGTGGCCGCTCATTGTCACACTCATGAAAGGCTTCTTTGCCCTTATTTGCCTTCTATACACCTCAAATTAACCAGTGTGCATGCGAACGTCCCTTAATATATCTTCATCTGGAATGTCTTGGATGGCTTGAATAGTGAATGTTAAACTGCAGCCATTAATGTTATATGAATGGGAAGAGAGAGAAATATGATGGATGGTAGCCCAAGTGTAAACGAAAGAAACAAACAAAAATAATCCTATGACTCAAAATTAGCAGTTAAATTGTATTTTAATGCAGTGGTATTTTATATTCTGAATAGTTGTTGACGTTTTGTTCTAAAACAGAGAAGGGGCGCTGTAATGACTGAAACATGAAAGAGGCTTGCTTATGTTCTGGGGCTGCTTTGCTACATCTTGCACTGGGTGTTTTGAAATGTTACAGGGCCATTAAGGCATAAAGCCGTGAACATGGAAAACGCCTTTGTTTTGTTCTGGGACTACTCGACTACATCCGGTACTGTATGTCTTAAATCTGTGCAGTCTACCATGAAATCTCAAGACCAACAAGGCACTTTCGGGCAAAATATGCTTCCCAGTATTATTAGAAAGTTTGAAACGAGGAGGAGGCTCAGTTATGTTCTGGGGCTGATCTGCTGCACTCCACACATTCCAGAGCAATACATGACAACTACACTCAGTTGTATACAGTGGAAGCCTCACGTAGAGGGCATTCATGTAGATTTTAAAACAAATTTCTGTTTTGCCTTTATTTTATGTTATTTTTAGAATGAAAAGCTGTTAAGAGCATTCCAATATGACTCCCCCCAACACACACACAGACACACACACAGACACACACACACACACACACACACACACACACACACACACACACACACACACACACACACACACACACACACATTTTGATTAAACATTCGTTAAAATGTTGCCTTAGGTTGAAATTGTCATTGACTTTGGGTGCTGGTTGCTGGCTCATATTTAGAAATTAAAATGGACACTAGTTCTTTCCTGCTCTATAGGGTTTAAATCTGGGGATGTCCTTTTCAAAAGGAGACTTGTACAGTGAACTGTTGTCATATTGGAGATGTAATGATGTAGCTTTGGGTTGAGCATGGACACGAAGCCTAGCACCCAAATTGCATTGATGAAAGAGGTATCTTTTAAGATGATAAATTAACTTTCGCCAAGGGACGATACTCGGTTCATGTTTGTGTTGTCTTTCCCTTTGGATCAAGCACAAAATTCGGCTGTCTTTCATGACCCTCTGTCTCACTTGAGGGAAGGCTTTCACACCAGCAAGTCTGATTTGAAGTATGCCTGCGGCTGCAAGCGCTCTTCTTGCTTCCTCCGGGTCCAAATTGAGACTGAGTGACCTAGCAGTTGCCTTGTTTTAATGTCAATCTCTCACTTTTTCATCTTTACACTTTCCAAATGGAATCATGGCTTGTGTTCGTAAAATAATCAATATTCCGAGGAGAGAGTACTACTGCATTTTTAATGCCACATCTGGCTTTTGTGTCTGGGTTTGATGGAGGCCAAGAAAAGAGAATGCATGATGCCGTCTGTCGGTACCTTTACCAACTTTAGGACTTCTGTCTTGGCAGATAAAATGAATGTTGTTAGCAGGATTGTTTGATACAACTTTTTTTCAGAGCGATACCAGTATGAGTATTCACTCTGTAGTTACTCACGGATACCGAGTACCAGTACCGCTTTGTACTTCTGATAGAGTCAATTTCATTTAACACACTTGACAAAAAAATGTGAACAAATACATTTCTTTCTGACACAAACTGCTGTACTATAGCACCAACTACTGCCGAGAAGGACTTACTCAACGTCATATATTTTTGCATTACCAATGGCTGATGTCGGCAGCTTTCTTAAGTACTCAATACCTTAAAATAAGGCTATCTCAGCCCCATACCGATTCCTGGTATCCTTATTTGCCCATCCCTAGTTGTAAGCATGAAGCTTATCTGATATTTTCCAAGGCAATACTCTGTGGATGTTTTAAATACACACCATGTAATTGTTTTTGTTTTATGTTTAGTTTGACAGTTTGTTCCAACTGGGGTTGGCATTAAACAGCTGTTTTGATGTCCACACCCAACATGTTTTCAGTCATAAGTAAAGAAATTGGCCTTACTGTTCCAATACTTTTAGATTGGAATGTCGGCATCAAACAAACTAGCGAGATGAGCACAGAAAAGGACTGAGGGTAATTATTGCTTACAAGGCAAACTTGGAGTCACCATAGTAACTGCCCACGCTCCTCGTTCCGCCCCTCCTTTTCTAGAATCTCCATTTAGCTCGTCATCGACGCTTGTACCATCACTTAATTAAAGCTGTGACAGACTTGCATGCTACGTTGTGATGTGACAGCAGTCCCTGCAACGATTGGTCCATGGATTACCGCGTCTTTAATTTACGCTGCAATGACACTGGCTATTGTTCCAAATTGAAAGTGTGGTTTGAAAAAAAAAAGTGTAAAAGTGTTAATCATCGACTCTCTGCAAACAGAGATGCATTTTTTTTTTCTTTCAAAGAACGCCTCCTTGTGTACTTTATACATGATCCATGTTTTTGTTTTGAACTGGCGCCCCCGCTGTCTGCATAGAAAAAAGTAGAGGCTGCAGCAGCGGGAACCTGTTTAGAAAAAAAATAAAATAAAGGAGAAAGCTCCACTGTGACAAACACAGGTCTTAATTGGACATCATGGTGGACGCAAACCCGAGATCTTCTTCACTTTGGCTGATTAACGAGCAAACTTTCTGTTTTATCTAACATTGTCCCCATAATGTCACTCGAATACAAGGTCGCTGTGATTTTTTTTTTCTTCCTGGATAAACAAATTACCATCAGCAATAGACTCCTAGCCGGAGCCTGATTTAATGCCAGAGGTTTTATTTTTTTATTTATATACACAGGTGTTGTGTACAGTATATCTTAATCATTCAAGGTTAGCAGCTGAAGGCAGAAAGTGTTTAGCCCTCCCACACACACACACACACACACACACACACACACACGAAAAAAATCACTGAATAAATAACAAGCAAGTTACAGTCTGTTAAATGAAAAAAAAAAAACTTTTTTGGGAATAGTGCCAATCGAGATTTGACCAAGTTTTTTTTCTCCTTTTACCTCGTCCAGGGTGATACTGTTGCTATGCATCGAGATGAAAGAGCATTAACATTGGTTTTATTCCACCAGAATGCATAAAGTGTGTTTTGTGGAAACAAAGTTGAACATTTTAGTCATAATTTCCAAGGCATGCATGGTGAAAACACAACACGACTCATCCCCAAAAGGACACCATACCTGCAATGAAGCGTGGTGGTGGCAGTATCAAGACCCCTCCGCCCCCCAAATCAAGGTGGAGGGAATTATGAACAGTTCCAAATACGAGTCAGTGGTAGCACAAACTCACAGGCCTCTGATGGAATTTAGCTTTTTCAAGTTGGCTTGTTCTAGATCATAAGCGGTTTAAATTTAGAAACGTTTCTTCATCAAATTTGTTTTTAAAATGCCCCACCGAGGGGCCACATCAGCCAGGGGTTTTCGGCTCTCTTTTTTTTTTCTTTTGGCATTGTAAGAGTTAAAAATTATTTATTTTTAAACCTATTAGGAAAGAAAATGTCACTTCAAACATCGTCTCACCTTTCACTCTCGTTCTATGATGGCTTTTGACACTGTGACAGCCTGGATAATTGACATCTTCACTTCATTCATATGGTGTTGATGGGGCTACGCTGCTTTTCCAACTTCTTTCTTTAAAAATTGCGTTGAAGGGTTTTTTTTTTTTTTTCTTTCATTTTGTAAGAGGTAAATTCTATAGCTGCTCGGATCCGGTGCTATTCACAGGTAGAAATATCTTCCAAAGTGGTGACTATTTAAAGACGAACAAATATCTCCTCCAGCCAACGGTGTGGTGAGGTGGGATGTATGTTCAGCTTTTTAAATGAACACATTTACCAGTGAAGCCGGTACTACAGAGGAGATGGAAAGTTTTTACATTTGGCGAGACATTTTAACGATTGCGACGTGGAATTGAGGATGACAGTCTGTCAAAGTTGGCTTGAGCATGTCAATATAAACCGCGCTAACCTACCTGCCGTACTGTGAAACAGCAAAAATGGCTCAGCTATGGTGCTCCGATCACTTCGTTGGGACTTGAATAACTGGAGCAGTTAATAATGTAATACATCATTTACGGTAACCTGATACCATTTCAGCAGACTGCTTTTTTTTTTTTTTTTTTAAGCGTTTGATGCTATTGCTAAGTGTTACCAGAAGCTAGCATGTCTCCATACCCTAAATGCGGAAATGATGTGTACATACAGTCCATTAATTATCAATGAATCATGTGAGTGGTTACAGGACTTAACCAGGCTGGACGTCCAGACTCTTAAGCTTTTTTTTTTTTTTTTTTTGTTGCTTTTTTTTTTTTTTTTTTTTTTTTTTTCCCTTCCCCTCCCCTGCTAAAGCGCTAGACGCCGCTGCCAGGGCTGTCTGAATTGCACAAGAGACAGTGTAAAGCGGCCTTTTGGATTTGTGGTTTCATCCCAGCCGCCTCCACTCACCCCCACTTCACTAATGGACTGTCCTCAGCCAGAGGTGCTATCCATCACACACACTACCTGAAGTCTGGAGCCTCTATAAAGATTAGGACTGTTAAGAGAAGATGGATGGCCCTTGTCAACGCTGAGCATCATCCCCCAAATGCCTAAATTAAATCTAGAAATACTCCAAGGGGTGGGGGGGATGGGGGGTGGGGAGCTCAGATTAGCCTGGTAATAGCGGACATGAGGCGGGGTCCGGCCGTGCCCTTGCTATCATTACCTTGAAATATTGATGAAAATTGTCAACATTCCCCTGGAGTGCCGCTTGAATTTTTAGTTTGAGAACATCTTACATCTTGCTCTTTAATTCTCTCTTGCATCTCGACGCCGCGTGCGTGAGGAGACCGCACGGTTCAAAAGTCAAAGCCCTGGCTGAGCGGCCGCTTTCTTCTTGTCTACGGGAGTCAGTCAAACTATTGTTGAAGAAGTCCATTTTTCCTCTGACCTTTTTGTCTCTCACATTTTTTTTTTTTTTCCTGCCGGTGGGCTTTAAAAGGTTTGTCGGTCCCATGGCCTTTTAAAGGCCTACTTATGGATTTATTTGCCCTCACTGAGATGGCTCGCACATGGTGGCACACTTTTCTTTCTTTTTTTTTTTTTTTCACGATTGTGAAAGGTGAGACGATGTTTTTTGTTTTTTTTTTTTTAAACTTCAGCTTTCGGAAGCCCTTTGAAGCAAACACAGGCAAATTAATCGACACACAAATCCCCTTTCTCTTGCTTTACGGGAGTGCAGCAACACCACTGCGGTGTCACTCGACTTCTGCTTGACATACTCAACCAGAAGGAATTCTGCTTTGCTCGCTAACGGCAATATTTTTACCGAAAACCTATTCCACGCTGCGTACAGCAGAGCAGGGCTTCCCAAACCTTACATCAGTCCAAGGACCACCTCATAACTGTTGTGGTAATCTCGAGGAAGACTGGGCAAGTCAATGTGCTTAATATACTTGAAACGATGGTTCTTGTCATGGGGAAAAAAAATAATAAATCAGTGGTGTGTGTCCCGTTGTACTTTTTGACAGCTCTTGTGTCGCAAGGATGCGTTACGGCATGCGATGCTGTACCTTTTTCCGTCATATGTTTGTTGAACTTCATATTTAAGTGTATTTCTGTTACCCGTATTTCGTCGACTGTGTCTTATTCAAATTTAAATGGCAGTTTGTGTACATTAAACTGTGATTTGTATGCGAAACAATTACATTCTGGTTAGTTCAGAATGAATCTCTCATTCTTCTCCACGTTGAAAGAGTCTCCGTTAACTTGAAAAAAGTACCACAAAATCAATCATGGCTAAAAGCTGCACTCTCTTAAATTCCCCTTGTGAAACAACATCCTCATTGGTGACATTATGTTAGGATCACACTTTTCTTCTTTGGTGAGGAGTCACTCTGTAATTCCCAATTTCCATTTGTATTGAGAAGCAAAACAGCATAGCGTCGTGTGTCACGATAAGAGCAATTTCCTGTTCTATGGTTGTCATCACACCCTTCTTGCCAGAAAAAAAAAAAAAGGTTTTGTGGAGTTAATCCTTCAATTAATCCATAATTAATTAATCCCTTTATTCCTTGTTGGTACTTTTACTGAGCAACCGGGACATATGAGACACAGGAAGTGGCGCTGCTTGTTTAATGGTTATCGTCACACCTTTTTTGCCATCTCTGGTGACCCCCCCACCAACAACCAGAAAATTCAAAATGCATTTGTGGAGTTAATCCTTCGAATGAATCCTTTGTGGTACTTGTACTGAGCAGATGCAACAGGAGACACGTCTCACGATAAGCACTTTTTCATGTTTTACGGTTGTCATCCCACATTTCCTCTCCCCATCACAAGAAAATGTTTTAATGACTTCATCCCTGCAATGCTCACTGAACTGAGCTCTTGCTATGCTTTTTGTGTAACATGGTACGAGTGAATTTGCATCAACAGCATTGACTATACACTCGGTGACGTGAATTCAATTTCTGTCTCACTCCGGATGTTTTCTTGCATTTGACAGTCGGCAGTTGTTTATGAAAGGATCAATAGTGCAGTCGCAGCCATCAATTAATCTTGCTATTTCCTGCGAAATGCTTTGTGTAATGTGCGTGCGTGCGTGCGTGCGTGCGTGCGTGCGTGCATGCGTGTGTGCGTGTGTGCGTGTGTGTGTGTGTGTGTGTGTGTGTGTATGGAAGAGACATCATCCAGCTCTTTGCTTCAAGCCCAGGGGAGAGTTGCTGCCAGTCATTTTTAGTTTGAAGTGAGATGACGAACCACCAATCTTTCCTCCACACCGCCTGCCATGACTTTTAAATCCAGCATCAAGCAGCTCACAGATCTTTTTTTTTTTTTTTTTTTTTTTCAGCATTTCAATTTTTCATTCGAAGAGCTCATCCGGAAAAATAGAAGGATCCAAGGGCCACTTAAAATGATTAAACATGCTAAAAACAACCCATCAGGCAATTCTATAGTGTTTATATATGATCCATCCATCCATTTTCTGATCCGCTGATCCTCACAAAGGGTTTGATTGGCATGCTGGAGCCTATCCCAGCTCTCATCGGACAGTAGGTGGGGCACACCCTGAACTGGTTGCCAGATAGTTTTGAAAAACAAAAGGGTGACCCTGTCCCCCACGAGGATACAGCCGACCCTGCACTGATCAAATTTCCACATTCGAAACTAAAACAAGCACAATCGGTTATAAACTGACGATTTTTGAACCCATTACTTGTTTTTTGTTTGAACCTGTCCTGTTCTACTGTTTGGTCATGCAGAATGAAGGATCTGGATCCATTTTCATGCAGGAACAGTTTTTCTCTGCAACAGAGGAGTTTGATATACTCCCTCTTTGGTTAATCATATTCTGAGAAAATTATATTGGACATTAAGATTTGAGAGGGGACAGAGAGAAAAAGTGAGAACAGAGAAAAAGCACAAAAAAAAAGACTGAGCAAAAGTCGACCAATATGGATCTTCTTGCGACTAAAATTCCAATAACCGAATACCAATAGTCAAAATACCGAAACCAAATAGTCACACTTAATCTTTGCACTTATATTGCTGCAGCTTGACCAATAAAGTGCTCCTTTCTCCGCTTGGGTTTCTTTGCTTTATTTTTTTTCTTTATCTTTATCGAAAGAGTAATTCATTCACCCAGCAGCTTGTCTGTTTCATTTCGCATCCTGCTTTGCCACTTTCTCTTACTTTTATTGCCGCTTGAGTGATTTACTTCCTGTCTTTTCAAAATAAGAGCACGTGCGTACCTGTTGAGCTAATAGCCCCCCATCACATGCGGTGTAGACTCTCCTTAATTTACGCTAACAATCCAGGCGAAATTTAGCTCCTCCCCAACATACTTCCTTGACATTAATTACTACTTTCCTGTTCGGCTTTGGGGCCAGCGCATGTTTCAGGCCGCCCTTGGCTGATGGTTTGGACACCTCTTGTTTCAATGCACCACAAAGCATGAAGCTCAACTGTGCGCATTGTGTGTGAGCGAGAAGGGGTGGCCAAGAGTAGCTCTCTTCATTTCCGCTCACATTTTTTTTGAAAGTGAATCACATTAGCGTAGCGGGCAGGGTACGGCGAGACCGGTAGAGCATCCTTTCTTCGGCGCTGTCCAAATGAGGGATGCGGCGACGGCCCCCAATGCAGATGCCTAATGATGCGACCGGAATATTGAAAATGAGTCCCGCGTTGGAGTTTAGACACACGCTCCCGTTTTCCCGTTTTAGCAATTTTGTCACAGCGGCACCAAAGCACTCGCTGGTTTACAGCCGTCAAGCTGTTGTACATGTGTTGTGTGCCACTTTCCAACGTGGGAATAATTTACGGTTCTGTGGTTATCAGTGCTTTTTTTTTTTTTAAATCATTGGCTTATAAAAGAAAGCCAAAGAAAATGACAAATATACATTTGGAGTTAGATGGCTGTTCTATTTCCAGTAAATTGATTTGATTCGACTTTTTTTTTCTTTTTGTCTTTTTCATCACTGCTACAATATAGTGGTAGCGTCACAGAAATTCCAATTAAAAAGCAAAATATGACTTAAGACACTTTCTGAGTTGAGGATTTTTTTTGAGATTAGAATCGTAGCTTTGTTTGCTAGTTACACATTCATATAAAGAGAGAGAGAGCAAGAGAGAGAGAGAATTATAGCTGGGTGTCAATTATACGCAGATTTTGACCTTTGATGGACCGCCTCAGTCCCTATGCCCCCAGTAATATTGTTCTGATGTCACAAAAATAGCGAAAAACACATTTAAAGTGAAGCAGAATTCGGTGTTCACTACAGCAAAGTCTCAAAGGGCAGTTCAACCAGCAGTTCATGCCTGCAGGAATATTAAAAAAAAAAGAACAACACCAGGCATCTGTGTTTTGGCCCACTCCCGGGCCATTTCCTGTTTGTTTGAATTGCCACATCAGTGCCAAGAGCGCTCTGCGCTTTTTATGGCGAGAATGGCGGTCAAGCTGTCGGACATCAAGTGGCGGGGACGGCGGGGCCTCCTTGGCACTGCCACCGTTCGCGCCGAGACGTGTCAGGGGAGCAGACGATGCGCCATGAAAATCCATGCTGTCCTGACGGCGACAATTAATGTCAGCTAGGGTAGTGAGTCTTTAAAAAAGACTCCTGGCCTTTTGGCTCCCAGCCTGTCTGGCTATGGATGTCTCTAATGAGTCATTAGCCGCATGGCCTCTTCCTCTCATGAGCCCGGCCCATAATGGCACACCTTTCATCTATTTCACAGAGAACCTGTCGTTGGCCATTAGTCCAGCTCTAAAGTCCTATTAGCTTTACGTCGATGATGAATGAAGTGAACGCCGCTGCCAAGAAACACAATGGTGCTCCGTGTGCCCGTGTCGTTGGACACACTTGTCAAAATTTTCATTCAGTTATGCTTTAGAGATGGTGGTAATATGTCAATGGAAGGTCACAAGAGAGAAATAATGTTCTTTTTGAACAATTAAATGCCGTGTTGTCGATGGCGTGCTTTTGTCATAAATCCAAAGGCTCAAACTGCCTTTTTTTTGTTTTGAGGGCATGGTCCTGTCACCCTTCTACTCCTTGGCCAATTCCAACTCCAGCTTTCTTGACCATGACAACTAAGGGCGGAGCTCAGAAGTTGCTATTTGTAAAAAAAGCAAAGGTGAATTGTAAAGTATAGGGTGACACGGGATCGGATATTCACTCCTGTACTTTTTATCTTGTACCGTCCCAGTCCTGTGATTAAAGATAAAGTTGACTGTCATCCTGTGGAATTACCGTGACGTGATGTGATTTCACCCTCTACTGTAAAGCGTACAAAAGCAGTGATTTTATTTTTCACTCATGAAGGCACCACTTCATCACCATCCTTTAGCCCAAACTTGACACCCGAAGCTTAGATTGAAACGCTAATTTGAAGCCATAACCTTTGTTTGAAACCCTAAATCAGGCTTGGAACCATGGGTCGGTGGGTGGGAATTCGACCAATTTGACCAAGTCCATAACAAACCATAATTGACGAAAAATTTCTGATTACTTGATTATTCCAGAGAAGAGTCGTTGGGATAATCAATTCTGAACTGATCAGATAGTGACAGCCCAACTTGAAAGCTCAATTTAAAACCCTGTTGTTGGCTTGAAACCACAGTTTCAAAATTCCATTCTTGGATTAAAACCTTGATTTGAAACCCCATCCCTAGCCCTTGTTTAAATCCCCAACTCAGACTTGAAACCCTCATTTGAAAGCCTAACTGTCTCAAAACCCTCATTTGCAACCCTAGCCTGGCTTTCAAACCTTAATTTGAAAACCTAACACTTGTTTCAAACCTTAACTCAGGCTTCAAACCCTAGCTTGTTGTCAAAGGCAATTTAAAACTAACCCTTGTTTTGAGACCGGAACACATGCATAAAACCCAACCTGGAATTCAAACCCTAATTTTAAACTCTTACAACCTTGAAACGAGGGATGGTTTGTCCTTTAAACCTACACGCAGACTTTTGGCAAGACGCCTGTTGAGTTGTGTGCCGTCCCAGATCATAGCCTGACATGATCCATTGGGCACTGCAACCAGATTGGAGAGAGGAGCCCTTTTAGTTTAATAAAGCCTGAGCTGCTTAAAAAGCACACTGCCACCTTGTTTGTGCCGCTCTATCATTTCCCATGCCCTTGTCTCTCTCCCTCTCCCTCCCTCTCTGAAATGATTCACCTCCGTTTGGGTTGCTGTTTGCCTCTCATATCTGGTCGACACCAAGATTGACAACCGCGGGCAAAGTGCAAAGTCCGGGGGTCCACAACTTGTGCGATTTAACGTGTTTTATTTTGCATCGCGGTGCCTGAGGAACTATCCAAAGAACACAAGTGCACTTCACTCACGGCAACAACAAAGAAAAAAAAAAAATAGTGATGAAATTTTGAATGGAATGAAAGCCTGTTATTGATCAAACACGACTCGACCGAAATGACGTTCAAGGACGAGCCCGCGCGTTGTAAATTAAACAAATTTGCATGTGTCATTCTGACATGAGCTAATTTGCTCACCGCAACTTTTGAACTACAAAGACTTGGACCATTTTCTTGATATGGCCTCAGTCCCATATGGAATTTTTAGCATGATTATGTGTGCGCTAATTGGCTAACAACCATTAGCTTGCACAGCCACTTCTTGACATCATATTGTGAGCTTGAGGATGGCAGCTTTTGAGGGTCAGAGAGCATCATTTGGCAAGTTGCATAATTCAATCCCGGTTTTGAGCTGGTTTACGAACACAAGCATTACATTAGCGCGAGCCAACCCGCAGCTGGCGAGCCGCATGAGGCTCTTTGACTGGTTCAATGCGCTCCCGGGCTTTGTGAATCGCCTTGCTTATTTCTTAACGTAGACCTGTTTAACTTTGTTGCAGTTGGGACCTTGGCTGTTTGTTTCCAAGTCACACTGAGATGACTTTGTAAAGCTGCACAATTAGACGGCTGCTTCATCAAGGCACCCGAGCGAGAGAGACGAATTGTTGACAGCAACACTCCAAGACTTACTTACGCCGCATTTACTTATGTGAATCCTCAACTCTTTTTGAAAAAAATGAAAAAAAAATGGTCATGCCACTCGAACAAGCAGTTGGCTGTTTTTAGTGAGGGGAGCCCCGCTCAGGTGGACAACCTTGATCCGCACTCCTCCGCCCCCCTCCTTCTTGCTCCTGGTGGCTGACAGACCGAAGCCTTCTGATTGATTATCAGTAGCCGTCTAGACGCAAGTGCTTTGGCCTCGTGTCTCGCTGGCATCGTGTGGGCTTGCCTATAGGTGTCCTGTTCTAGCAGCTGTCACCTCGCAGCCAATTTAAAAAAAAAAAAAGCAGGACTGAAAGCTTTCCACGAAGCACCTCTGACCCGCAGTCCAAAGACGAGACAGTAGCAAGCGCCACTGTTTTAATTATATCCATTCTAGGCAGTGCCAAAACAGTTCATTCGAAATGTATGGAAGGATTGTTAACAGGTATTTGTAAAATCATATACAGTGGAACTATTCGGGTCCAACAGAATTTGGTTTTGGAAGTTGATTTTCTGGTTTTCTAGATGGGAAGCTTAGCTTCGGAATTTCGGAACGGTGTCATGAATATGATGTGAACATTTTGTTGTGTCATAAGCAGAAATTTGTGCCAGACAATATCATTAAAACGTGTTCGATTGCGAGAGGTTTGTAGAAGTCGAACCTCATCAAGTTTTACATGTTTTATTCAACCATCAATTCTTAAATTGAACAAAACATGTTGAATTAAAAATGACTAACCTCCCTGACCGAGCCCATTCAAAAATGAACAAAAATGCACTCCAATCACTAATAACGTTCATTCGTGTTCAGGTCGAGATAAGTTCAGTGTTTAAGAAGTGCAGTCCACGGGTTTACGTACACTACAGCAGTGTTTCTTAACCTTGTCGGAGGGAGCCAACCCAACTAGTTCATATGCACGTTCACCGAACCCTTCATTCGTGGAAAAAAAAAACTAAAAAAAAACTTTTTACAAGTTTTTACATTTATTAAAAACTGAAAATAAGTAACATTTCAAGACATAAGTATGTTTTTTTTTAATTTTACGACGTCCTATCACAAGAGTCACAGGCTGACTACTGAGCGAACTAAATTTCCCACAGCAATGATTGGACAAGCAATGTCATGTGATCGTCTGTAGCCGGTGATGGCCAAGCGGGCGTGTCATAACTAATTGACATCTTGTGTGTGTCTTAACCTGCATGGCAGAGACTCCGCGGAACCCCTGAGACCGATTCACCGAACCCCTGGGGTTTCGATCGAACCCAGGTTAAGAACCACTGCACTGCAGTATTATTGTTGAAGTGATCAATCCACAGATGTGTTTGCATTTTCTCATTATCAACTCAATTATTCCAAATTATTCGGGCCTATTGTAGCCTCTAAAATGTTCCCCAAAAGTGCACACATTCATCCTATAAACAGCATTGTCACAAAAATGTAATAACCGCGTCGTAGAAAATTGTGTGTCGGCAGGGATTGCTGATTCCCGATTCCAAAAGAATAAAAAAAATATATATACAGTGTGAAGGTGAATTTGTGACTGCCAGACTGCAAATGTGCAGGGGTCGACCTTAGACTCGGATGGATGGATAATGGCAACCTTGATGCGGCTTTAAAAATAAAAGCGTTGGCTTTCAATTACATTTCCGCCGCTTTCTGCTCGACATATCTGGTGCAGGTTTCCCGCATAATAGCCACTTGTCCGTTTATTTCCCACTAATTAACATCAAAAGCGGATGATTGATCAAGAGCCCATTGAACAAGCGTCTCAGTAGTCTTTTCGCATTCTTCCTCTGTGTTGTTGATTAGTCTTGTTTGTGCGGCCGCTTGGCTGGCGGTTGCCTTGTGAGGTTGTCGCACTTAAACAGCTACAAACAGGTGGTGGGAGCGAGACAAGAGGGGTGCGAAGAATCAAGCTGTGTGATGTAACATCCGGCAATGGAGGACATGCTTGTCCTTTGAAGACCGGCGAATAACACTTCACACCGAGCTGTGCGTTGAATGCCGCTCTTCTTAAAGAGACACCAACTGCATTTTATTCCTCGGTCTTTGTTTCTTTCTTTCTGCCTTGGCACAGCAGCTGCGAATGAGGGTGGTGGGGGGAATAATTAGGAGGATCATCTTGTATGAATTCAGTGGTGTTTTGTTTTCTTTTGTTTTTTTTCATCAAGGCGTGTCAAGTGCATGCCAAAGCTAAGCATGACTCTTTAAGGGGAGGTGTCGAGCTCATTTTGGTTATGGGTCATACTCAGGTTTTGACTGTAAAACTGAAGAACGTTCTCAGGCTTTTCAATATTAATGTTAATGATAGTGAAATATAAAATACTACGTTGATTTACTTTTTAAACAAATACGTTGCTTTTTGTGAAATGTTTTTGAAAATGCCCATTCTTACATGGAAACATTTATTTGTTCTTTGCTTTTAGGCATTAAAATGTATATGATGCACTCTTCTTGCAATATTTGGACAGCAATAATAATCATGTCCACCAGACATGCAGTTTTCACAGAAATTGCGTGTGAAGGCTGAAATGTCAAATGGGAAAAAATATGGATGCATGTGGAATGATGTTGGATGGTATAGAATAATATGAAATTATATTGAATGATACGGAATGACCTTAATGATGTGAAATGGGAATGAACGGGGACACTTTTGACATGTTGAAAATGGTTACCAAGGTGAATTCCATGTGCTGAACGTTTTGAATTTCAAATTGGGAACACTGATGTGGATCTGTTTTGTTGAATTTGTCATTGAGAATGAATAGGGACTTTTTTGTAAGAATTTTAGTGGTGAAAAAGTTTTTTTGGGCATGTTGACAATTGTTCCTGAGGTGCAGTGAATGAGTTGAATGTTTTCAATTTCAAATGAGAAAGATGTGAATCTGTTATGTTGAATGTGCTTTTGGGAATGAATAGGGATTTTTTTTTTTTTTTTTTTTTGGTTGAAAATGTTGACTTTAGGGAAAACTGAACTTTTGGAATGAGAAAAATCCTTGCGAAAAATAATGGATGGAAGAAAAATAGGAATTATACATGTAAATGCTTTCATCTTTCACACAATAAATTCGGAGGGGTGGGGGGGGGGATTAAAAAGACATTCCTAATGTATCTTTTTAACTGGTGGAGCGGGGGCAGAGTAATGGAAAGGTGATACATTGTAGGTAAACTAGGTTTTTCTCCCAAACCGTTGCCATAAAATATCATCCCATCAAAATCCTTGCGTCAGTATAGACATACAAAAATAAATATGACTTAACTCATTCAGTACCAGCCAATTCTAGACCAAGTCTGAAAAGACGTTTAAAAACGTCTTTGGGAGTGAATGAGTTAAAGAGCTGGCAGTGATGTGCTGTATAAGAGGCCAAACAAACACAAATGAATGCTGTTTTTCTTATTTGCATGCAAATGTCAAAAATAGATTCCCCTTGCATGGCTTCTTCTGGGACGCGCTCCTTAATCTTCATGAATGGAAAAAGATGATGAAGGCAGCAAAAATGAGCACAAACGTCTCAAAAAGCATTTTGTTTGTCCATTGAAAGAACGATACTGTACAACCAAACACTCGGTCCCATAACAAAAAAGGAGAGCATTAGGGGTAGCAAGTGGACATTTTTACACTGGCCAAATCAATCTTGAGACTTAAATGCCGAAAAGCATGATTTTATTGATTTACTTTGCTTGTTTGAACCCTTCATGCTGCGGCTATTTGAACGCAAATGGTGTTACAACACATGCAGACAGAGAATAGAATACTCAAATGCATATATTCTTTATCGTCTTGAGAAATAGGACAATGATTGCACCTGAGTCACTTTGGCGAGTGGTGGAGCTCTTCTTTGTTGTCCACTGTACAGTACCCGGAAATAAAATCTCATCCCTCATCTCATACTCATCTTTTCACTGTCAAAGCCAAAAATGACGAAATTGGCCTCACTGTCCCAATAATTTTGGAGGGAAGTACATGTGCAAAAAGAACATACAGTATTCCAGTGGACATCTGTGCAGGTCCATATGGGTTCCATGCTACTGTGACGTCGACTGTGCTGCCTCCAAACAAGATGCCGAGCAGCATAACATATTGGCTAATCTGCCCGTGCACCGTTTCAGTTACACTCCAAAGGGTTGAAACAGAAGGCGAGATTGGCTAACCTGTTGAAAGAGTGCATGCTGAATATTATGCTCACTGATTTAATGTCTTTTTCTCCGAGGTAAGCATTTTCCGGCTTCTCTGTCTCGAGGTGTGTGTGTGTGTGTGTGTGTGTGTGTGTGTGTGTGTGTGTGTGTGTGTGTGTGTGTGTGTGTGGTGCTGCAGTCCACTTGTCTTGGCTTCGGCAGCAACCTGACTGATTGAGGTGATGTGCCGCAGTGTGTCCACAACACAACACAATTGCTGTACAAGGGGTGGTGAGGGGGGGGGGGGCTGCCGATTGCTCAACTCACTCACAGCCCACTGGTGCAAATGTAAAGCTCACATTTGTCGATGGGCTCTTATTGAGGAAGTGACAAATGGTTTGGGGTGAACTCCGCTAAAGCCTTGTCATCTCGCCGACGCTGTCTTTGTGCTTGACCGCGCAATGGGTCAAATAAACCAGGCGGAACGCATGAATAAGTAAAATGATAATGTTCCACACGGGGTCATGTATAATTTGCTGGATTTAAAATGTATCACTTCAGATATATTTTTTATGGGAATTAATATTGAAAATGGTATTTTGTCACCTTATCCTGATGCATTTCTGCTACATGGATTTGTAATAGCGAGAAATGTTCGACAGAGGAGATGGAAAGGCTTCCATGGGACAATTGCTTCGGGAAACCATTTGAAATGGGATTGGACTTTTGATAGAAGCTTTTTGAAATGAGATTAAAACCGGAGTGTTATAAAAAATGAAAAAGGGTATATTAAAAGATGAAAGATGTATATTATTTTTGGAATTGTTATATTCCCAATGGAAAAGATATTTGCAACCTAACAGCTATATATATATATATATATATATATGTAGGGGGTGGACTTTTTTTGTTTTTTTATTTTTGCTAGTTTTATTTTTTTGGCAGTTATTTTTTTGAATTACACATTTGCAGGCTGGCACATATTTTGTCTACTCATTCATTCAATCATTTTCCGATCCGCTTTATTCTCACAAGGGTCGCGGGGGGTGCTGGAGCCTATCCATTCTTCGATTAAAAAAAAATTTTTTTGAGTGAAAGAAGTCACATTTGTGACGGGAAAAAAAATTCTATATAAGTAGAAGAAAGAAGTGGTCTATTTTCGAGGGAAAATGTTGAATGTTTTTTGGAAAAAAAATATTTTCAAAAAAGAAAAGTCTTTTTTTTTTTTTTTTTTTTTAGTAAAATTTGTTCTAGGTGTATACTGTACCTTTTTGAAACAATTGTATATTCTTCAGAACCAGAGTATATTTTTGGGGGTCAAAAGGATGTATGAAACATTTTTTGAGTGCAAAGTTTTATAGTTTTGAATGCCATATTCAAGAAAACAATGGGTACTTTCAAGAATATAGTTGTATATTTTCAGTCATATTTTTTGTATTTTACTCGTGTGTCATATTTTCAAGAATATAAAATTTATACTCTTTAGCAAATAGTTTTGTATATTTAAGTAGTATAAGAAGTATATATATTTTTTAAATGTGGCGTAGTTTTGAGAATTGTTTTGTTTCGCTTTATTTTTGCACCAATTATTTTAAACACAGTAACACATTACCAAAAGAAAGATAATGACATTGCAACTTTTTTTTTTCAATGACTCGGTTGAATTTTGAATGAATCGTTAGATTTTATTTTTTATCTTTATTTTTTAAAATTAATTGGTTGATTGTGATCCAAATTTCACTCTGCCAAATATCGGAATCAGTGTCGGCCTTAAAAAAAAAAAAAAACAACTATCCATCGAGCCCTTGTTTCGGAGCTAATTCTCAAATGGCGTCCGCCCTTGCGGTGCGCTATCGACATAAAAGCAGCAGTTTATATTCCACCAGCTCCTCGGTATTGACACTCAGAAAGTGCGAGCGGGAGGGGACTGCTTTCACGCAGCGCTTGGCCGAGCCCCCATTATGCATGAGCCCTGACCACCCGTCACCAGCTGTCACCGAACAGACCGACGAAACCCGCCCGCACCCTTGGGGTCAGCGCGGTCCGTCAGGGAGGCTGTAAGATGAGTCCACTGGCTTGGAAACTCTCGGGCTCGGATCTCACTTCCTGACTCACCCCTTCTCGGTCAATAGTGCTGTAGCTGGCTTTGACTTCCTCTCGTCGCTTCTCAAAGGCTCTCTGATCACGTCTCGCGGCGGGCACTGCTTGTTTCTCACAGTTGACGTGTGACAAGTGGGGGTGGGATTGGAAGCATCTCTCCTATTTTAAGGCTCTGATTCGTCTCGACCTACTCGTAATGAGAGGCGAGCTTTTCAAACGATTGGACAAGGAAACTCAAGGTGACTTAGGTCCACATGCTTTAAGATGCTAGTACACATGCTGAATCTTCTACAGGAGGGGGATGAGCATTTCCATCACTGTACGCACCGGTGCCTTGAGATACAAGTGACTTGACTTGCGTGTTTTTCCAGAGTTGAGCTGTCGCTCGGTTGATTGTGTTTTTGACCTTGGCCTACGTTTCAGACGCTCCACCACTTGAGTGAAGTGAAAACAAATAGAGCACTTAAGGTGGAACCTCTGAGCAAAATGTCAGTCCAGTAGCAAATTGGTTTACAAACAAAATTTTGAGACGAAATTGCTTGGACTCCCAAACTATGCTTCTTCGCATCCAAATGGAAAAGCTCACTTGTGTTTTCTCTCACAAAGCATAAACTCCCTTTGGCTGCGGCTCACATATTTAAGGCACAGATTTTTTTGGGCGAGGGTGCCATTGTATAATTGTCTAAAAAAATACAAAATAAATAAAACTAGAACTTGCCCATTTGCTATTGTATTTCTTTGGCGTCATCTTCTGGCCAAGGCACTCTCGAGTAATGTGCAGATTTTTTTTTCTTCCCATTTTTATTACATTGCATCGTCATCTATGGAGGTTGAAAAAGTAACCTGCCGGAGTAGAAATTATAGATATGTTTTCAAACGCAGGGAGTGAAAGAAAAAGTCATCAGAAATTGAAATACTCAAGGAAAGTGCTGATACCCGTGTTGTGTGTCGTGATGCATTGCATTTGTGAATCACAAATGAGGCGCTGACAACACACAGGTGATTTTGAAATGATGTTTTGTGACCACAAGTGCTTGGCATATTTGGAAGTGTACAGACTTGCAGGGATGCATCTGTATCCGTGACAGTTTACCTCATCAATTTTCTGATAGCAAAGACAATTATGATGATGCAGTTTATGCCCCCCCCTCCCCACCAACAGACATCCCTTGTATTCACTGATGATGTCACCCTACGGATAATGCTGACTTGATTGTCTATTCAGCGCATCTTAAAGTGGCCCGCTGGAGCAGATGGTGCTCGAGGCAGGAGACCAGCCCTTGTCTCACCTCAATCTGGACAGCAGGGCTCATCGCTCCCTGGATGGAGTGGTATAGAGTTTTGCTCAAGGCGAATAGAATAAAAAACATGCAACAGGCTGCAGTCTTGCGAGCCTCTAACGATGCAAACATTTGACCATATAGTGCTGCCATAAGTGCCCCAAAATTTGTATGATTCACCCCACTGTCAAATTTCCGACATATAAATTATATATTCATAATTTATTGTACTGTGGTACCGCTACTTACGAACGTCTCTTCATACGAAATTTTCAAATTATGAAACATCTCAACAGGAAAATATTGCACTCTTGTTCCGAAAGATATTTCAAGACACGAAAGGTAAAAATACAGTATGGCCTGGTAGTCGCAGCGCTGAGTTTCCTGAACGCAACATACTTATAGCTGCTCTGCCATTGGCTACTACCTAGTATCATCCTGGCATCCCATTGGCTCAGAGGGACCTCTACGGAATGTGTGTATGTGTGTCGATAGAGAGATAAGTGTCTATGCAGCGTCCTCGTCATTCGCCCCATGAGGTGATACAATAGTTTTATGTAAATTTGAATCACCCAGGAAAAGTGTTCACCAGTTGGGCGATCGCTCACTATGCTGATGTTTGCCTTGGACATTTTCAAAGGATTGTTAAAAGCCGACAAAAGCAGACATCCTTGGATCAGTTCTTTTCAAAACGCCAGGCAAAAACCACTTCTGAGAGAGAACATGGCCTCAAGAGGGCAAACAATGATGAGGGCGCAGTTAAAAGTTAAATGAGCATCATTTTTATTCTTTACGCTATTCTTTGTTTTTTTTTACATTCTGCATAAGTCTCATTTATTGTGCAATAATCTAATTGAAACATGAATTTGTTACATACTGTATTTTGATGCATTGTTATGCTTTAGGAAACATTTATGTCTGAATTTTGGTGGTGCTTGGAACGAATTAGGTCATTTACATGGAAAATGCATCTAAACTTAATTACTTAGTTACTTAGTTATGAAATTTCTTCCAGAACCAATTCATTTCATAAGTACAGGTACCTGTATTTTGTTGAACTAATTGTGACGTAAAAGTATTTCACTTGGGATTTTCGAAAATTAAAACTAACTGAATTTAAAAAAAAGAAAAAGTCTAAACAAAATAAAGAATGAGATGACGACTACTATGGTATCTCCTTGGCCTTGTTACATTTCAAGGAACTATCAAGCAACAAAGAGAGTGTTTTATCTATTTTGAATGGACTTACTTTTGGACTGGCTAATCCAAAAGTTTTGGATGATCAAAATTTGGCTCCAGAAGTAATTATTGAACAAATCTATTTTTTTCTCAATGGGAAATGTGGTTTTGAAAGACAATTCAAAAGAGAGTAAGGCAGTCATGTCCACATCACTCAACTGTGCATTCAGAGTTCTGCGAGGAGGAAGTGCGGCCCTCCTTTGAGTGTTTTTAGGTTGACATCGCTCAAATCGCCATATATATAATTCCTATAGATTAGTGCTAGTAAGCGCCTGCTATAGCTGCTCGTTTTGCACACACACTATCACACCCACCCACACGCGCAGTCACTCGCAAAAGAACCCTTATCGGAGAAAAAGCCTTTGTGCTGAAGCATCTGATTAAAGAAAATTGGAGGGGAGTCATTTATTGCAACGGCCCCACAGCTGTGAAGCTAATTAGAAGTGCGGACAGTCTCGCCGAAGAATGTCTCAATTACGTTTTGCCTATTTTGAATCAGAAAAGTCTTTTGCGGAGCACATGGGCCTACCTTGTTGCATGTATCCTGCCGCAATGAATTGATAACATAACTGACAACATACAGGTACGATAGTCGCTGGTCTATCAGATCGTGGAATTTCTATTTATTTTGCTGCAAGGTTGATGAAGACTGTTGATGGAGTGGAAACAAGCCTGCTGTCCATGTAATAATGTGTGTGCACTGTAAAAGTGCACACTCAATGCTGAGCCAATGATAAACAAGATAACCACTGCCTAAATAATGCAGTACAGGCCAACCTGCACTCGTTTGGAATTATAGAATGGGAGAGCAGTCACATTTGGGATATTGCGCTCCGGAGCCGTCGTAAAACCCTTGGCAGTGGTTTAAGTAACATATATATACATTATTAATTGCTCCACGAGTAGATTCGGAAGTTGATTGATTAATTGAAGAACAGGAAAACACTCTCTTGAAATTAATGACAATTTCGGCAGGGTAATAAAT
This sequence comes from Hippocampus comes, assembly GCF_001891065.2. Classification (NCBI taxonomy): domain Eukaryota; kingdom Metazoa; phylum Chordata; class Actinopteri; order Syngnathiformes; family Syngnathidae; genus Hippocampus; species Hippocampus comes. Next base: position 1,651,066 of record NW_017805453.1, on the reverse strand, counting down.
GTCACACTTTTTTTTTTTTTTTTGTCACCAGCTGTTAGACATAACATGAAATCGCGTTTAATGTGCCATCAGGAGCTAACATAGAAGTCGACATTTTCACTCAGCGGTCTTTATTATGGAGCAGCACAAACACATGGACTCATGCAACACACCAGTCACAGTACCATCCAAAACATAATCCACAAAAGCCACTCAAATGCCGCTAACATGAGAAGAAGCTAATGGAACCGGGTACATGTTCAATCAGTGCTCCCTCTCTTCAAATAAAAGTCCTTTGTTCACAAGAAGCTGCCTGACATCGACTGAAAGTGGTATTTCATTTTTTTAAATATGAAGTGTCACACAAGTATATATCTTTAAATCAATCAGTAATGTACCATTAAACCAAGCTAATAGCGAAGCGTAAGAAGCTAACGTAGCCATCGAACATTTTCAATCAGGGGTCCTTCAACAAACAGATGGACTGGAATGCACATGTTCGAATGATGGCATCATCAACAGACATTCTTCGATAAAGCTGTGTCAAGTGACATTTGGGAGTCCGTTGCCAAGTCGTCGCATATGTCATGTGTCTGCCAGCGATTTGAATTTAAATCCCTATTCATCATTTTCTTTCCAAAATTAAAGGTCATATTTGCATTCGAATTGATAAGCATTTGGTATGCAGGGCAGCACTTATTGCTGGGAGACCAAGGTTCAGTCAGCTGGCGAGCATTGCAGGGACGCTGGCCCCGTCTCATTGTACAGTACAGAAACGTGCTTAAGGCCCGCGATGTGGTGTTGGCTGGGCTTTGAGACGAGAGCCCATTTCATCCAGTTTCTGCAAAAAAGGGCCACATCCGCCCCATAATCATTTGTAAATTGAGCTGGATGGAACAACACCAAGAGCAAATAAAAAAGCCTTCAGAATTATTTACAGGGGCTTGCGATTGGTTCGACTTTTGACGTTAAGTGTTTGAACGCTACTTGGACAAAAATGTGATTGGGTGAATGATGACGACTGGCCAAAATTGTGAGAAAGTTGCGGTGCACTGCAAAAACAGGGCTTCAAAACAAGAAAAAATAATAATGGGCAGGAAATTTAGAGACGTTGAGCTTTCTTAAAAGAAATAAATACAGCTAGCTTCATGAACCCGCACCGATTTCTTAAAACCAGAGGTTGGGAGCAAGTCATGTACAGTATGTGCTAGTCACAAGTACGTAGTTTCAAACAAAATCTGTGGCAAAAATCAAACATGTCGGGTCCCCCAAAAAATTCCAAACTAGTCGAACCAAGGATTAAGCAATTATAGGTCAAGTCACCCAAGCTTGCTCAATCGCAACATCTTTTGGAGCGATGATGTTTTTTACATTCTATGTATTTAATTTTAGACTACATTAAGCATGCCAATGACATGTTATGAATGGGACTGTTTTAGACAATAAAATGATGCCTGGGGGGGAAAAAAAGGAACATTTTGAACTTCTTCAACTCTGTCAAAACCAATCTAGAAATATCATATTGTCCTCATTTGCTTTGCCACAGCTTTATCTTGAAGCTGAATAGGCGAGCAATTTAGTTTATTTTTCAGTATTTTCGGCTTGAAAATAATTTGATTGCCTCTGCATAGCTACGGAAGCTCTTAATAAGAAAGCATTTTAATGTTAGTAGTAGTCGTAGTAGTAGTCATAGTGGTAAAAATCTATATGGTGAACTTCAAGACTCTCAAATATTGTCATCCAGCGAAGAAATATGTGCTGTCTGCTGTACAAGAAGCAATGCGGAACCGTTATCCAAACGAGTCTATTGGATTTAAAAGCATGGACGCAGGACACGTGGTCGTCTCATCTTGATCTTTATGGGCCTACAGAGGCAGGACACGGGCAGCAAATGGCCTCTCCAAGCCATAGTTTGGATGTGATTTTCGAGTGTTGGCGAAGTCCTGTCACTCCCTATGGAGCAGAGCTTATAAGTGGATGCTTTGTGTTGTGGTTTCTCAGCGATGGACAGCAGCAGACTGTTGTGTCAAGACAGACGGTGACTGAAGCAGCGCATTGTCATATTTGGGTTAAGGCTGGAAGTAAGATGGATGGACCGAGCTGATGGCGCTCCATCAAAACTGTCCGTGGAAGGTCTGATGGAGCTCGTGATGTCTGGCGGACCTTTTGCATCAATTTTTTTTTTCCTGATATAAAATTACATACCTTCCCCCGATGAAATCTGAGACTTAATTAAACCTGCATGGCAAAGCTCCAAGTTTGCGCACATGTGGAGGCCCACTAATCAAACGGGACACCTGTGCCCAAAATGCCTTCAGCTTGAAAACCAATATGTTACGAGCCCATGATGTGCATATTAATGATCTTCTTTGGACTCTCAAGTCAAGAATGTCTCTTTCTTCATAACATTCGTAACCAAGAATTATTTACTTTGATTTATTCACTGAACTGCAGGTTGAGAGGCACATTTTTCCTCATGGTTTTCAACAATATGATCAGCCGATTACAATTTCTATCAGTCTATCCGTACGGCCACCCATTTCTTCTCGTCCTTCCTCTGATTTAGCCTGTGAGCCGGAGCCTGTCCCAGCTGGCACTGGCCGATAGGCAGCTTGTACCCCGGACTGGTTGCCAGCCAATCGAATGTTGTGATTACCAAATGAGTTCAAATGGGGCTCACCAGTAAGGGTGTGAACAATGAAGGTGATCGTCACAGCTCGTCTTGGTAGCAACGGGAAGGGGCCGGTCTGCTACCAGACAGAAGCGATGATGACGGCAAATAAAACATTCCACCTCAACATCTGTCCCAACATGTCCACCATTCTGTTAAATATGCTTATGTTAGTATGAAGTGCTTGAGAAAACAGACAACGCTCTTAGTTTATAAAGTCTTCTTGATGGATGCGCCCAAATCCTTTGAACAACCTTTCCTCACTCTTCTTTTCATTTTCTCTCCTGCTAATTGTCCTCTTTCCATTGCATCATGTCATGCATGAATAACATCCCAACATTCTGCAGAAAAGGCTTTGCCCTGTCTTGACATGTCGTGTGTCGCGGCGATGATCGTATTAGTACAGAATGTAATGCCCGTATCACCCTGCAGCGTGGACTTGTTTATTCGTAAGACCTCAGCGTGCAGATGAGCCTCCTGATAGCATCAAAATTCTCCCTCGGAGTGTTATTGGACTAAGCGGGTTTTAATGCTAACATCATTTATAGCCAAAATAAACAGTGTAATTGAACTGCAACAAGCATTGCGCACAGAAGCGCCGGATTAAGTAAGGGTAAAAATTATGTACATGTGCAATTAGTAGACGATTCAGTAGCTTAGATGAACTCAAATAATGGATGGATGCATGTTAAGTAATGTGCTTCATGTTGATCAGTGATTGTGTCGCATCGCTTTAGGTCGTTCATTGCAGATTGGGTGTCTGTATTATGCTTTTTTTCATAGTCTTGTCATTCCTACTGATGGTCTTTCGAAAAGCCAAAGAAAAAGAATGGGCTCTGGGTTTTCGTTTGACTTTGGGACTATATTGACCTTATGGAAGACTGGAACACACAACATTGTGGCCTCTGACTTCATAAACAATGTCTGGAAAGCCAGCTAGTGTCAACATGAGGTCACCCATGAAACCCCAAAATTCAAATTTATCCAACCAGTTATTGTTGGCGCTTCCCCCGGAGACATTTCTGCTGTGCACGTGTGTCTTTTTAAGCTTATATTTGGGTGCTCTTGCTGGCAGGCGTCATGTACAGCGTCAAGCTCGTGAGCCCAAACTATCGGAGTAAAATACAAGCCGAACAGCATGCCATTTGTTCCCCAAATACACAGGGCTATGAAAGGGACAGATGTCTTAAAGCATCCTCATAAGATAAACTGTCAGTACACTTGGTTGGTTGGAAAGAGGAATTCTACTCCACGTTTATGCAGCTCAAGTTATTAAAGCACCGTACATAGTGGTTATCATGTTTGCATCACAGATCTGAGGTTTGTGTGGAGTTTGCGTTCGGGTTGCGGGGATTAATTGAGTTTTCGGATCGGGCTATTTCAAAAACAAATCCATAGTTGACAGCATGTCCTTGCTGACGTGCATTGCTTACACAATAAAAACCCGTGTTTAGGTTAAGGAGAAATTAAGCATATCCCAAAAGGGGGAAACAAATAAAAACAGCAAAACTTGAAACAGATTTTTGTGGGGGAGGGAAAAAAAAATCTTGAGATTCCCTTTGAAGGCCATCTTGCCCAGCCCCGGTTTTCATGTTCTCTCCTTGTCAACTCCAAGTGTCAAACTCAAGGCCCGGGGGCCAAATCCAGCCCACTACATCACATTATCTGGCCCGTGAAAGCAAGTCATGTGCGTCGACTTCATATTTTTTGCTAAAATAACAAAATTGCAAATTGTCTTCACCTTTAATAACACTTTGAATTGGAACCGTTTTTGTTGCCAGAAAATTACACTGAATAAATGGTGTGTTAAATTTCCTCCATTTTATTTCGTCAAGCTGCTGCACACAATAGTATCATCCGGATCGACTTGCATTTTTTTAAGTCGATGTATTGTCTCCCCCAAAAATTGTGTCTGGACCCAGATTTTATTTTGTGCAACCACTTGACGAAATAAAATGGAGTAAATTACACACACTGATGCACCAATTTGATATTCATTTGTAAAAATATGAGGTGTTAAGACATTTCTATGTTTTCACAGTCATAACGGCCCTCTGAGGGAAACCAAAAGTATGATATGGCCCGTGACCAACAAAAAAAAGGGGCTTTTTTGCCTCCGTGAGCCTTGCGACCAGTCCAGAGTTTACTCCCCCTTCCGCCAAAGTCAATTGGGAAAGGTTCCAGGTCACGCATGACCCGAATGAATATTAAGTTCTATCGAAACTGAGTTGGTGGAAGTTTGGACTGAACATGGACTCACAACATTTTGGCGTGAAAACATTACATCATACAGTATTCAGGCGACATTAGAATCGACTGTGACGCCATCTACACATTCACACACACACTTGAGATCGGCTTTGGTTCACTATTTCACAACATATGCAAAGATGACACATTTGATTTCATTGGAGAGACAGTTTAGGTGCTGCTAATTTGGTTCGCGACAGGCTTCAAAATGGTAGCCTTTCATTCACCAAATTGAACAACATTCCACAGTGACTTCAGCCGTTTTTGGATCCAATTTCCCCGAGGATCTGACATGCCTCAACACACACATCCTGCTTCTCAAACAATGACTCACTCAGTCAGAACCCTTTTTTTTTTTTTTTTTAAACAACTCAACTCAGGCGGCTGTGGCGGAGGTTACAGTGGTTATCTCAGATAAGAAATGTCTATCCTCCAACTAGAAATCACATTTCCCATTCAAAGTTTTTATATGCGGGGGCCACCTGTGGCAATAATGATGAGTCGAACGCACGACATTGGGGCACGCGAGGGGGCATTGGTGCCAATATCCTTTTTAGATCCACGGGAGGGGACACTGCTAGGCACGTTGAAAGAATCCCAACCTGAATGAGCCACGTGTAGCAAAAAGTCAAACGGTCTTCCAGATGGTGATACAAACGACCAGCAATCGCCAATGTGCTGCTGTCTGCTCAAGTCGTGGGGTCATCCAAGTGAGTTCACAACGTCAACTTCATTTGTAATCATTTCAAACCGCTCGGGTTCTGCCGAGGCGTCGCAGACTGGGCACCCTGTATTTAAAGCAAAATAGTCTGTTTATGTGACTCCTGCTTCAACTATCTTTGGTATTGAATGCTGATTCCTTTCACTGCTTAATTGTCAGGTTGCTTCTGACCTTGGCGAGGCAACGCATTCCCTGTGAATTGCATGAATTTTGCTCTTGCGCTTCTGTGATAGAAGATTGCGATCTGCAGATGACGGCAGGATGCGGTGCCGTGTATTTTTATTTTTATTTTTTGTCTTTTTTGTTAACGTAGTTCATGGTTGTCTATTTCATTGGAATGACTTTGCATGAATGAGGTGTCATTGAATTTTGAGCATGGTGAGTTCAACATTCGTTTTTTTTGGTGGGTGGGGGGGTTGTGGTTTTGAAGTTTCTTATACTGTAGATCAGGGGTGTCAAACTCATTTTTGTCGCGGGCCACATTCTAGTTACCGGTTCCCTTGGAGGGCCGTTATAAGATAAGATAAGATAAGAAAACCTTTATTAGTCTCGCAATTCACAGCAGCAAACTTATGACAGGAAGAAGTAGAAGAACAAAATATAGGAGCTGCTGGAAAGGCAGCCACTCTCGCGGCGCCATCTTGAAGTCAAAATTATGACTGTGAAACTGTAGAAGGAAATCCAGAATAATGGTTTATTCAACTATTGTGTAAGTTACTGTAATGAGGGTTTTGGTAACAAGAAAACTTCCAATAGCTCTCTTATATATTACATATGAGAATTTGAAATTTGGGTACAAATTTTAGTAAGCATCATAGAAGTCTACATGTTTGATTTGCTTTCGCGGGCCACATCAAATGACGCAGCGGGCCAGATCTGGCCCCTGGGCCTTGAGTTTGACACCTGTGCTGTAGATTGACCGTTGTATTTAGCGACACTCACAACAAATAACATAAACACTGTAAAAAGTATTTTTTGGGACAAAAATAAAATGATTTGTGGACTGCTTGTAGGCGACCACTGCAATTCATTGTAATGGGATGATCAAGGACGCGAAAACGGAATGCCCACCTACATGTGCAACGGCTTTCCGCCGCGGAGGGTTACAACTAGTTTGCAATTAACAGCAGCGCATTATTCACATTGCCAATGACAGTTACGGAGCGTGAGAAGTACAACATCGATCCAGCCGTGCCAAGACGATGTAAAAAATAGTTATATAGAGGTGGTCATTCTCTGATTACAATTTTCCATAACTTGAGGTTCCACTGTAATTGGAAAATTAATAAAGCCAATACAAATTGTTTTCATTGTTTGAATATTATTTCGACATGGCCCATCCAAATACGGCCTTTGAGCAAAAAGGTTGGCCCACCCCCAGCCTTAACTGGTCAGTTTAGCTCGTGTGACAACAAAGGCTGGACGTTGCTCCGACTAGCGCGCATCGTCTGTGAGCAAGATGAATGCAGAGGCATTTTTCTTACCACTTCATCTGTTTCTCTTGCTTACATTAATATTGGCACCGGTTACTCCTACTTTCTCCTGAGCTGTCAGCTCCCGAGCGCAGGGAAGGTAGGAGAAAACGCGGAGATCTCTTAATATTTGGCAAAGTCACCCGCGGCGGTAACAGGGGGATACTTCGTCATAGTCACGGTCCCTGTCAGGTACCGTAGACCTCGCCAGCTTTTTCAATTTCTGCTCCCCCTCCCTTCTCTTTTAGCAATGTGCCAAGGTGGGAGAAATAGCAATTTGTGTGTAATCTTATTTGTATAACATCGTGAATGGAATGGCCGACAATTGGGCTGAAGGACACCCGTGGTGATATTGAAAGCAGGAACACAGCGTAAGAAAGTACGAGGAGAAACACTTCTTGAGGAGATCAGCAGATGGCATGAAAGTCACCGCTCTTTATCCCTGATGGACTTGGAGGGAGGGCGGGGGGGGGGCAGCTATTTAACCGACGCTTGTTTATCTTCTCATGTTAAATTGCTGGAAAATCTGTCATTGTGGCATCTCAGTTGAGGACGGCCGTATTAATGGTCGAAAACATGTCAATATTTGGTATGAGAGACATTTTTCCCTTTCATGGCGATTTTGCTCAAACGTTTGCTATCTTGGTTCAACAGCTGTAAATGAGTCCAGACACTTGCTTCCCAACTACGCCAAGTAGCCTACGCCTGCCTGCTCCCTTTCGGCGCTCATTGGAAGCTGGCTGAGTTGTTCAAGTCGCGGTGCCCACAGACCGCAATGATTATTTTGTCCAACCTTGTTTGTCCGCTTTTTACCATGCGTGTATGTGCCGTAGCAAGCACGTTCTTAAAGCCGTATGGCTCTGGAGTAGCTGTTCTAATTCGGCCCGATCTACGCAGAGTGTTTAGACCACGGGTCAACAACTTGAGTCCTCGAGGGCCCATATCCTGCACGTTGTTGATGTGTATCTCCCTAACACACCTGAATCAAACGATCAGGATGGTTATAAGGCTTCTGAAAAGCTTGCTGACAGTTACTTGCTCCATAGTGGCAGCAATACATAAATTATGTTGGCGACAAGTATTGTGCTTGAAAGTACACCCGAATATGTTCGGTAAAAGTGATTCTTTGGTTTGTCCTTAGTTGTCGTCTGTTTGCTTGTAAGCATTGAGATGTGATGGTTTCATGCATTGCTTAAAATCATCGTCTCACAAATTGAGTCACACGATGAGCCCCCATATAGATGTCGTGTAAACCTGCTCCAGTTCAATCACTGTTTTTGGGTATTGCTTGTGTTGAATTGAACTGAGCTGACTTGCTTTGTTGTCTCATTTCCTGCACTGTAGCTACCATCACACGTTCGCTCTTTCACTGGTACTCTTCTGTGTACCGACGTCACTCCAGTAGACATTCCGGAAGAACAAAGTCTCTTATCGCTCGCCGAGGGGTTCGAGTCCTGCCAACCCCACTTCACCCATCACTGCTCCGAATGGCTTCTGTTGACTTAGCTGAGGCCCCACTTAAACAAAGCAGACTGCCACGTGCCGTCCCGCTGAGAGTGTAACAAAGACAAAACACAGGTCCAACACGGCAGACGTGACCTTCCGCCAGCCTTTCAATTCACCGCTGGGAGCTGACAAAGAAGGAAGTTGACCATCTGCTTGAAACGACTAACTGGGAGGCTGGCGTACAGTCGACAGTAACCAAGGCTTTCGACGATAGGCTAAGTCACAGCCACAAAGATGTAATTGGTCCACTTGAGGCACTATTTTCTTTTCCCAATCCCACGGTCCCAACCTCTTTACATCACTCTCGCACTTTTAATTGCAGTGTAATATTTGTCTTTAAAAATAACAACAGTGATTATTTAGTAAGGCAATAACGCTGTGTTGATTCACAAAGGGTGTGACGGAGTAGCTCACTCACTGACGACGTGCAACACATTTATGTAATTATACATACACCCACAGAGTCATACAGTGATTCGAGCATGCACCACACTCGCACCTTACATTTCAGCACCATTTTTTCCCCCCAGTTTAATCAATAAACAAGAGACCGTGCCATTCTCACCTACTTGACGGTTTCGGTAGAGCGACTGAGGTACACACGCGGTTGGTGGGACCGTATTTATACCTTTTTTTAATTGAGAACTTGATGTGGATACGACCACCTCGATGTTAACAGATAACTTGGTGTCTGTTTAATTATATCATGTGATGCCCAGGGAGAGGGGCCATTTTCAAAGGTCCCTTAAAGAAGTGTGACGTGTGCTGAGTTTGACGATACAGTAATGGAAAAGTGAAATGCATTGCTTTTTCGCATTGGAGTGAATGTGGAAGTTCGTGTGGAATGCAATTTAGGGAAGAAAAGAAGAACAATTACACATTGGGAAGAAGACCCTAACAAAGGATAAATAACAACATTCAAATCGACTCAAAAAGAACCCTGTTACGTAGCAACAGTTTCACAGTTCCTGGATTTTGCTCTTACTTTTACAACTTCAGGTAGCGGACGTAGCCGATTTAGCAATAAATAGATGCTAATTACATCATGTAAAGCGCTCTTATAGCGCAATCTGTTGCAACAAGTAATGTCTGTTGAAAACAAGGCATTTACAGTATATGTGCCACCACTTTGTCAATAAGTCACACAACCGGACAAAAGGAACCACCTCGAAGCATAATCACAACGTAACGTTCTACCAACACAAAGGCTAACTTCAAATAAAAGCTTACCACATACATAATACATTGACGTCAGTGCGAATCCATACTAGGCTTTTATTTTGGAGCTGGCCCACAATGTGGCATGACGGCATACTTGACTTGTCTTTTTGACATTTCGGCTTGCCTTATCACAGTTTTTATTGCAATTACCTGTATATGGTTACTACCAACATCAACGCAACGCCATTCCGAAATCATATTCAATCGCTATTTTAGGATGCCGAGAAACCGCAAGTTATGACACACCGTCTTCGTATGATACGGCACAAATCTCCAGCGTTCGGGTCCAGCAGCCAGCTGCTTGCTTCTAGCTCGACTGGCAACAGCAAGTAGTCTGATGGCTTTTTTATAGTTTTTTTTTTTTTTTTGTATTCAATGGGCAAATGTTTTTTTTTTTTAAATAAATGAAGACAAAGTTCTATTTTTATTTTTTGCTGGACCAAAAAAACGATTTGATCCCCCGATTTGATCCAAACTGTGTTTTTTGATCCATTCCACCACTAGTGCAGAGCACCTTTGTCTCGTCTATGGCGTTTTTTGTTTGTTTTTTTTTTTTTTTTACTGGTTGCCTTCTTTTGCTGAGTCACAAAGACAGGATCTTGGAAATAGAAGCACACAGAGCACTAGGTTTTTACTTTTACTTTTTACTAACATATCATGTCACCAAGATAAGAAGTCTGACGTTTGTACAGAGGCATATGTGGGTGCACCTGACTTCTTTCAGACTTCAATTTTGATCACGTTTTTTTTGTTCAGTGTCTTCTGTGTGACATGCACTTATATTTGTACCAGGATGCACCATATAGATATAAAATGGTGCCTTTTTACAATTCAGACCTTGCCTTTAAATACGCAAAAAGCCTACATGTGCTAGCCACTAATGGACTAACCGGCTGAGGCGTAAAGAGCAACGGGGTAGTGTGGCCGCGGCGTCCACTCACTCAGCTCCATCTGCCTATTGTGTTTGCCCTTGGAAGCCCAAAACAGCGGCCAGCGCTGAGGAGGTAATGAGCACTGTGGAAAGGTTAAGTAAACAGGAGGGGCTGGCCTAACTGGAAAATGACTACCTCCCTCCATCATCACAGACCATCGCTGAGCAACGCTGGCGGTGCTCTCGTGTCATTCATCAGCTCTGATTTTAATGATGCGTGGGTAATACTTACAGCAGTATGCCAGTTGAGCATATTGGCACCCCCCCCCCGGTTGCTCAAATGCTTTGAGGTCTAATTGGAGTCCATTGCCGAGGGAGCCGGTGAAATAAAAGCCAATTTAATTCTCCTCGGAAGCATTGCTTGGACTGTGTGCGCGATGCCGGATGAAAAACGAAAAGGGTCCGCGACGTTAGGTGTTTTCAGTCTCGTTATCCTTCATAGTTTGGACTCTTCCTCAGAGTTGCATAGCGTGATGGATGGCCAGATTGTGATTCAGCACTCAGCGCTGCCCCGGTGCCAAGCCGCTGTCTCGTCGGACGACCATTGTTCTCCGGTCTGCTGGAAGAGTCACCTTTGTCCGATTGAAATAAATGGGATATACTCAAACTGAGACATTAATTACAAAGTTTATCTCCCGGCTAAAGTACACTAATAAAGAACTCCAATAAGGCATCCATCATAGCTGCACTCTGCGGAGAGCGGCTAAGGGCGCTGGCCAGAGGTCAACGAAGTTTGATGAATGAAACATGCCATGCCACAAAAGACTGTCATGGACCACTCCCGCCGGCATGGAGGTGTTGACATGTATGCACGTGACTGTGATGCCATGTCAAAAATGTTGGTAACATGAATAAAACGGTTTTCAAATTGTCTACTTTTGGAAATGCTCATTGGGTTTAGGGACTTGGATGCTGATAGTGATAAGAATGGGGTTAGATTAGAGACGGGGTTACCAACAGGTTAGGGTTATAGATAAAGATATTGTTAAGCAGCAAATACAATCTAAAAGCATGAGGTTTTTTTTGGTTCTCAGGGTGAATGTGCAGAAGGTGCAAAATGGCACCATTCACACTCTTGGAGACTTGATAAGTGAATCGCAGGGGGTCTAGATGATGGTGGATTTGGAATATATGTCTTCACCACATGCCCCAGCCACTTCTTCACCAGCGATGTCCGCGCTATTGGTCAGAAATTGTTTAATTTTGTTGGTCTTGACAGTTTTGCCACTGGTACAATTGTAAATGGATTGGAATTTTACAGAAGTTAAAGGAGATATCCAAAATCTGAATGTTTTTATCGACATACCGTATTGGCCCGAATATAAGACGGCCCTGATTATAAGACGGCCCCCTCTTTTTCAAGACTCAAGTTTGAAAAAAGACTTTTTGAACACCAAATTAATTTTTATACAGAAAATAATTACAGTACATCTGAAACAAATGATTCTAACAATATATTTGAGAGAAAAAGCATGTTATTTTGCCTCATTCAAATCTGAATATCTGAACATTTAAATGTGTAAACTATTATTTTCTCTTTTCTTTCTTGCCGCTATTTTTTTACTTTTCTTCTTCGTGCTACTGCTATTTTTATTTTTATTCTTCATGACAGGGGTTCGCTTTGGCCTGGGGAGTCAAGTTCAGCATTCGCTTCAATGATATCTGGCGTCATCTAGCGTCGCAAATGGGTATAATGTCTAGACCCCGAATATAAGACGACCCCCACTTTTTCAGTCTTATTTCAATGCAAAAAACACCGCCTTATATTCGGGCCAATACGGTACTATATAATCATTTCTTTGGACAGAGAACTATGTAGTCACTAGTTACAAGCTTTATCCCAGGGGATAAGGCCCTCATTGTCAGCATTCACTGTGTTGTCTTGCGAAAAGTGTCAATACTGTTTTTGCAGTTGCCTGCAGTTGAAGGTGACAAATGTGCAGCGTACGCCATTGGCATGATATGCCAGTCGTTGCAGTCCTCACTTGGCTCCTGTTGATACACAAAATAGTCCAATGCCCCCCCCCCCCAAAAAAAAAAGCGCCTGCAGAGAGGAATACAGTTCCTTAGGCAAATGGTGTAGAATGACCGTCAGAGGTCATTTGATTGTTCCTTGAATACCTGATTGAAAGGCATGACATTTTCATCCACTTTTGCTCCATGAGCGTGAATGACTTTGAGCTTTGCAAGCATTCCCTCCTACTGCGAAGAGTGCCGAACAACTGATCAAGCTGCATATTCAACATCGTTCACCTCTCTGATATTGTAATTTTTTTTGTGTGTAAAACTTGTTTGATTCGCCTGTGGCTTGTTGAAACATTTGGATCTTGGGAAATGTTCAAGGTGATTATGAGTGTATTTCAAAAGAACACACGTCTGTTCCGAGACAGGCCTTGTGAAACTCAAGTTTATTCCACCGTCCCAAAAAGTTTCAGCAGTCACGTGGATCTCTTCATCCGAAGCTGAGGCAAACCTTTTGTCCCCATGTACACATTCCACATTCATAAAAAAAGAACTCGTCACATGAAGACTTTGAGAGCCTTCAATAAGTTTTCAGGGACAAAGCAGCAAATTGACCATGCAAGTGCAATTTTAGCAACCATATTGTGGCTTTTGGCGGGGACTCAGAATGGCTGTCTGACATCTCCACTGCTGTTCCACTGTGCTAAGATTGCACCAGCTGTCTCCCATTTGCTTTCTAATGTTGTCTTTGTTAACGTTTAATCAGGCGTCTGATGGTGGCCTGACTGGAGGGCAGCCTCCCTCGTGCGTAGAACGCAGAACGCGTATGGCAAGATGGCAGCGCCACATGTACTTGTGCCTGGCGTATGGAGGTAAATGATAATTAGTGGAGCAGTATAAACATTACATCAATGTTGGCCTTGACTCAGCCCTCACAATGCTCAGGACTTGACTCGCCCTCAGATTGCCCTGATCTTGGTCTTGATTGGACTTGGTCCTGAATCTGTTTGACATTGCCTGACTTGTGGTCTTTACTGGGCTACACATTTTCTCAGGCTTGACTTGGCTTTCCACATCTTGATCTTGATTTGGCCTCACCTTGGCATGATGTCTTGGGCCAATGCTGCTTCATATTGTCTTGCTTTTGACTCAATCGCAAATTCCCCTAGTCTTGACCCTACCCCACACTTAATCTTGGGATTCACTCAGTCTCAGATTGCTTATAGTCAGAGACATTGCCTCTATCTTGCTACATTATGTTGGTCTTGATTCTTATTGTCTTATTGCCTTAGTCTCGGCTTGCTCTTAATTCCTAAAAGGAGAAAAGTCAACCCCCAAATTTTCTTTACAATAATAAGTTCTATTCAGCCTCACTCGTCTAAACTTGGCATTCTGATAAATATTGTGTGGAATGTGAGTTAAGCAGCAAAATCCACACGATTTTCACCATGTCAGGATGCGACCATTTTGCATCTTTCTGTCGACTGAAAGTGACATCACAGTTGCTCAAGGCTCAGATAACAATCAATCATGGCTCAGCTTCAGAAAACAGGTGATTGCTGCCTAACAAACGTAATATTAATCGTAATGCTGTCTTTAGACAAGTGGAGGCGGATTGAACATATTTCTGGAAAGAAAATTGTGGGGTTGACTTCCCCTTTAATGTCTTGGAGTTGTCTCAACCTACCTTATTTCGGGTCTTGACTCAGCTTCACATTGCCTCAGTTTTGGTCTTCCATCACATGAAAATTGTCGCTGTCCTGGTCTTCATTCCCTCTTGCATTCCTTCAGTCTTGGTCTTGACCTGACCTTCGATCGCCTCCGTATTAGTTGCTCTTCATTGTTCTCACATTACCTTGTTCATGGTCTTGAAAGAGCCTCATGTTGCCTGAGCCTTGGTTTGTTCCCTTCTAGGCCTCACTTTACCCTCTGTCTTGGTCTTAACTTGACCACACCTTTCTATGATCTGAGTCTTACTCTCATATTGCCTTGGTTTTGATCTTGCCTTGTTCTTGCCATGACCTCACTTTGTCCCAGTTTGGGTCTTACTCGCAATCACATTGCTTTTGCTTCAGTCTTAATCTTGGTTCAGTCTCACATTGCCCCTGCCTTGATTTAGTCTCCCATTCATTTTGTTCTTCACTTGGATCCCATTGCCTCAGGCTTGATTTTGACTGTGGCTCACATTGCCTCAGTTATGGTGTGGACTGGCTCAAAAATTGCCTCACTTTTGGTCTTGACGCAGTCTTGCATTGCTTCAATCATGATCAGGTCTCTACTCATCCTCACATTGCTTTGTTCTTAATCTTGACATGATGATTATTCTTCAAAGTCTTGACTTTGTCTAAACGTTCCATGGTATTGTTCCTGCCTCTCTCTCGTATTGTCTCAGTTTTTGGTCTTCATTTGTTCTCAATTAATCTGGTCGCTATGGCAACATTGATGACAGCGTAATGCTTTTGGTTCTTCATGAATAAATACTGGATGAATGAGGGAATAAAGCTCATAAGAGGTTTGATCTAATTATCTTTTTAATGCTTTGCGGTTTTGATCTTAAACGGAGCACAAGGAACATGCGCCCTCATTCATGCTGCCTGCTTACTTGTGTGTAAACATCCGACCTCAAGATGCGTTATGAGCTTGAAGAAAACAGGTCAGACACATTTGTGGTCAAAGGCGTGTCTTTTAATCCTCAAACAGGTGTCATACACTACATCATGTAAGCGTTAATGCACATTCAGTGATTTCTACCAGTCTACAGAAGAATAGCTTCTCATATGCAAAGCAGCTCTTTTACTCTTGAAGATCTATTATTCAGCTTCTTGTTTGCAGAGCCCATCGCCAAATGAGCTTTGGCTCATTCAAACAACTCCAAAATAAGTCCACATGGAAACAAAAGGCAAAAAAAAGAAAAATGATGGCAGCAATTAGTCTCATTGAGAGAACAACACGGCTCCTTGTGTCGTCAGTAGTTTTGTCTCCCTTTGGTGCCATTAATCACAAAATCTGTGGACTGTGATCCGTGACCACCATCCAGTTAAATTTGGAGCTGCTTTTGTCTAAAAAGGAAAATGTGGTACACAGCTGTCACTTTGCTACGACATGGTTCAAAGGATACAATTCTATTTTTTTTTCATACTTCCAATTGGGATATGGTAAGAAAACAAATAAGATATCCGCAGATTGGAATTAGGATCCCTCCAAATGTTGATAAATGCCAATCTTGAATACGTCCTGGGGGGGTAACGGGCTTGTTATCAGCCTTGGGCCAAAGCCCTTAAATGGTGTGGCAGTGGGAGTTTCTGTAGTGAAGGCCGGTTGTCACTTGCCAGGATCTAACTTTGGGAAAATGATTACTTTGTCGAATATACAAAATAGATATACATTTTTTTCCACATTTTATATAATGTATTTTGTTTAATTACTTGACTTTTATCTGCCATTTTTTTTAATTACTTCACACTTGGTCTTCAACCTTGTAGTTAGCAGATCTGACACACAGTTTTGAATTTGGGGTTTGAATCTCGGCTACGGACTTCCTGTGTGTATTCATTTTCTTCCCCTGCTTGTGTGGATTTTCTCCCGGAGCTCCGACTTCCTCGGACATTCCAAAAAAAATGCAATGCCCCCCTCACCCAAAGTCAGCTGGGATAGGCTTCTGATCACCGGTGACCATAACGAGGATGAGTGACATACAACAAGAGATGGATGGCTGGACAACATTTTGTTTACCGCGGAAGAAAACAATATTATACATCGCGATTTTTTTGTCCCAGCTTGTCTAAATTCGGCCTGTCCTTAATACGATTCCGACAAGATAAAGCATTGCCATTATCACAGCCGCCTCCTGTTATCGCCCGCAACGCACACCAGGGCAGCGTTTTCAGGCTTTTGAAAGGACCCATTTTAAAATGAAAGTGACTATGCTTGCTCTTCATTCCGCCGGCTTCACAGGTTTCACCCCCTGCAGGCAGACCAAAGCTCTACGGTTCGCCTGGGGGCAAGCTGTCGCGCTCCCCATCTCGATGGACTGTCTGTCACTGGCCAGAGCCAAAATCTAGCTGATCTTTGCCTGCAGACGTTTTAAAAGTCTCCGGTGAGAGGTCATGTATTGAATTTGAATGTCAGTGATGGGGGAGGATATACATAGGTGCGAGAGCAAGAGCAAAGTATTAAACTGCATTTCTGTGGCCTCGAGCATTGTATGCCCTGTCCATCTGGCCCTGGCTTGCTGAGTGACTCTGCAGTTTATTTCCAAGGGAAAAAAAAAAATATTGAAGTATCAGGGGCGAGCTTTCTATTTGTTCCGACTCTCAGTTAATATTGATTGGCAAAAACCACAGCAGAAGTAAAAACAGCGAATACAATGAAGTCCAGAGGTAGAACAGCATACAAAATAGTGCAAACACATTCGGGAGAGCAGCCGCCAACTCCCCTGCAACATTGCGCATCGTGAAGTGTGCATCATTTATCTTGGTAAATGGCTACAACAGGGAACAGCACCAGTAGCAACCTCGATATGAAGGCTTTATGACCGCATCGACACTAAGCGAGCTTTGATGACCCCGTAGTTGTTGTGGGAAATCAGTTTATCAGTAAAAAGTCTCTTCAAAGTTACACAAGCTCTGTCTACACTCACATTTTTGTCTTACACATAATGAACCAAAATATTTGGATGTAAATTTTCTGCAATTTAAAATATGAAATCATTGTCACTTTTTACAGCTTTAAAAAAATAAAGGCTATTCAACTGTTCAAAAACAAAAGGTAAGGGAACACGTGAAAATATTAGTCAAATTCAGTCTAGCCTCAGTTTTCGTCCATAATCCGTTCCAGTTCCATCTTTGTGACAGTCCTAAAGATGATAGATTGTGAGTTGATCTAAGTTGCTAACCATATGCTCAGTAGTTCCATGCTAATGCTAACCTAATGTAATTTCTACCAATACAATTGAATCTTGGTACAATTCAACATTTATGCAAAAATAGATTATGTTGGAGGTGCTGAGGTTATTTCATTTCACATGTACGATATCGTGGCGCAAAACAGCGAACCACCTGGCTTGCCATTTTATCTCGCTTTGTTGGTCATTATTTCCTCTGGATGGGTTGTAACTGGGAAAGTAAATTCCTTGTGTGTTTTACATACTTGGCCAATAAATTCTGATTCTGAAATACAAACGTGGAAGTTCATGCAACAATATTTAACCAGTGGAAAGTATGAATTGCGATGAACTTCCGATGTCTTCTCAGGCGCAATTAGCGTGTTAAACAAGTCTAAATAAGTCACCCATAAATGTCTGATAATCAAATCTGGAAGCCAATGTAAAGTTTTTAGGTGGTTATAATAATTTTCCAGTCATTATGAATCTTTGACATGATGGTCAGTGTGAGTTTGTGGTTGAAACCTTCATTTGTGTTGCCTAAACCTGACTTGCCCTGAGGGGGAACGTCCATTTTTTTCTCATTTAGCTCCTCAAGTTCAAATGCATAGTTAAGGCTCCATAAAATTAATCCTAAGGAATGTGTTGTTTTGCATAAATTATCTCCCTCTGTCAGTCTGGTCAAGTTGTGAACGCTGCCAGATATTGTTTTTTTGTAATATGATAATACATTGCTTGTCTAAAACTTAATGTGTGCTGGCCTCTTGCCCACATTTAACTTAATAAGAAAGTATTATGGCTTTGGGAAGTGGATCTTATCCAAAGCCTTGACCTGCCGCCAAACTTACAAAGAATAAATCTCGAAAGCTCTTGAAGTTCATTTTATTTGAATGTATCATATTTATATGAATTGTGGCCGGAGTCATTTAAAGTATGTACTTTGGGCAGTGGAAATTTTAATGTAATTTACTTCCTGGGAGTCAGAATGACAAGGCTGACGAGAGATTTTCTTAGAGTGGCCTGGTTGTGTATTACTTTGGTCATTGAAGGTGTTTAACTTTTACACAAGTACTGATCTTTGGAATTGACTCTTGTTTTTTTTTTTTTTTTTTTGAACATCCTGTTCTGGCACACTGGCAATGAATGTAAAAAAAAAATGTTTCCAGTTTTCAGTTCAGCCGCCAAAGCCTACGGTACTGTCGGTGTGTCTGTTTTTAGTAGACCCACAAAAAGTCTTAAGAATCCCTGCTTGAAAAGACACAAAGTCAGCTGTTCTTTTTCGCAGCAGACATTCTATTTTGGTGTTTTACAGGTGTTGGAAGAACAAGGTTGACTTCTAGAAATTTGTGAAGGTGTTTAATGACCTTTTGGATTAGTACTGGACTTTCTGATTGGATCTTATTCTTTATAAAGCATTCTATTCTGGCGCATTGATATTGACTGTAGGACACAAATCTGTTTTCACGTGTTTGAAACGTCATTCCCCAATTCTAGTTTCACTTCGAAACATGAAATTTTGTGTGTGTGGCTGTCATAAGTGGACCCACAAAAAAAGTCATTTTTAGGCCATTTTTCCAGTTGTCATTTAAAGCCAGGCTTGTTCTTGAGTTTTTGTCCACTTCCAACGAAATCTGAACCACACATACGAAAAGACGTGAGTGATGCAAAATTGCGATTATTGGTGCACCTGAACAAACCGGAGAAAGTCCACTGGGCTCCGTTGTCCTCATCTGCAAACAAATATTCGCTGTGGTAAATAGCTTGTTGGGTTTTTTTCTATCCCCTGAATCATCGCAAAGCAGCATGCTTTGGCTTTAGCATTCTCACGCTGAAGGTCAACAATCTGTGTGTGTGTGTACGTGTGCGCATGTGTGTGCGCGCGCGCCTATGTGTGATGTGTGTGTCAGCCGAAAGAAATAATCACATTTTTGTCTCCCGTGTCTCAACGGAGCGGCGGGAAACCGGGGATGACAGGCCAAAATGTTTAGGGGGAAGAAAAGAGATGACATGCAAAAGTGGTTCAGTCAACCTGCAATGTTTTCAGAATAAAACGTAAGAAGAGTGATGATTCAAACATGATGGCCGGACAGAGCTCGTCGATGCAGCTGTTGACATGACAAATGTTTGTTGACGCGCTGGTAATAAGCATCTGTAATCAGAGCCCGGCAAATGAATTTTCTTTCACAGTTTTGAGAGATGGCCTCGGGGGCTCTAATCAAACGCTGAATCCACATCATGTGTAAGAGCCACTATTAGAATATTTGCTAAACAGTGTTTATCCTGCCACCTTTTACGTAAAGTGGCAAAGAGACACTTTTAATATGAAGGCTTTTGAGAGTAAGTACTTTCTCAACGAGAGAGGCGCAGCATTTTCCCCGTGAGAGAAGGTGTGTCCTATTTTGAACAGCAGGCAAAGAGGAAATTCAATATTCAAGAAACAACAGTGCGATTAAGACTCGTAGTTGTGCAGTGTGGGTCCAATTTGCATATTCTAACGTAAAACTGCCGACTTTTGACAGAGATGTTGCTCTAGCCTTATGTTTGTATTTGGAATTGTTGATTGTAGCGGCGTGTACTGGGAGCTGTTTCTTACATTGCGAGTGGAGGTGCAACAATCGACAACTCATCATGATCAAATCAATAGTAAATATTTCTGCGGTCCTCCAGGAAAGCACCACTGATTTTCTTTTAATCTAAATAAGACATTTACAAATATCTGCTTTTACGTTGGAAAAGGATCCAATATTGAGTCTGCTTCTGGACCAAGCCAGTCACCAAACCATCACCAATTTATGCTTCTGCATTTTCTGTTTTATCCTTTTGAAAGAATGTCCTTTTTTGAATGACAGGGTGTTTATTTTATTTATTTATCTATGTATATGTTTTTTTTATAAATACCCCCAAAATAATTAACAGATTCATTAGTAAGTTTGACCACCTCGTATAGCTAAATAACCCCAATATGAGTCTTTCGAAGCATGGGATGTTCTCAAAAATTAACTTTACAAGTAGGTCATGCATTCTACATTGGGCGGCACGGTGATCGACTGGTTATCACGTCCGCCTCACAGTACAGAGTTCCAGGGTTCGATTACGGCTCCGGCCTTCCTGTGTGGAGTATGCATGTTCTCCGCCTGTGCCTGTGTGGGTTTTCTCCGGGTACTCCGGTTGTCTCTTACATTCCAAAAGAATACGTGACAGGTTCATTGAGCCCGTTAAATTGTCCCTCGGTGGGATTGAGAGTGTGAATGGTTGCTGCGAGTCTATGTGTGCCCTGCAATTGGCTGGCAACCGGTTCAGGGTGTCCCCCGCCTACAGCCCGAAGACAGCTGGGATAGGCTCCAGCATGCCCCGCGACCCTTGTGAGGATAAAGCAGTTCAGAAAATGGATGGATGGATGGATAATAATCATCATCATCATTTTACATCATATACAAATGAATACAGCAAAATATTAGTGGCTAATATAATAATAATAATAATAACATACTAAATGTCATCATTTTATATGGCACCCTGACAAGTGCTCGTGAATCCTGCACCCCCCAGAGCCGTTGCTATTTCTGATATGTATACACATATTATCATAAATTATCATATGAAAGCGCTCACCCGCCATTCAATGTCGAAAGGTTCGCTGAAATTGAGTTGATGAATCGCACGTGTTCCATCCCTCCTGTTTGACACCTGACACTACACATGCGTGTTGACACCATCTTTTCAATGAAGACTTTTTGACACTTGCCTCTTTGTTTGTGGCTTCAATTCAAATCATACGCAACCTACGGAAAATCCACGTGGTACATAACATAGTAAGAAGTACCGCAATATGGAATCCAAAGATTCAGAACTTGATTTAAAGGGCCAGGCTGCAAAAGGCTTCTCTCGTCGACTGCCTACAGCCAAACTTCAGAGATTGAGGCTGTGTTCTGAGCCTCCGCGGGTTTAAATTTAGCCTCCTTTAAAAATGGATGCATATTAAAAAGCTGTTGTTTCGACAAACTCGTGAGACTTAAACTTTAGCGCGCGTCATTTATTTACACGGCAACGCAGCCTCCCTCACTTTGCGGGCCGCCGGTTGCGGCGAAGGGAGAGCGCATTGCATTAATCTGACTAATGAGCTATCACGTCGCATAAATAAATCCACTGCAACAATAATGTATTTTAATAAGAAATGCTTAAAGGCCGCTGGGATGAAAAATTGCCTCTCAAAAGTCGTCGCCTGTAGAATAAATCTGCCTTTCATTTATTTATTTATTTATTTACTTTGATGGGTAAAAGTTGATTTTAATAATTGATCACCGCAAAGTGCTGTAAGTGAGCGTTGCTGATAAGCAAGAATAGAATTCAGCATTGAATCCTTATCGATCCACTTTGAAGAACGCTTGGGGGAGGAGCCGCACGCTCGGGGATTATTTATAGGGGCGACCTGACCCTGCGAGACGATGCTTCAGGCCTCTTGATTGACACATGCACGGCATACAGCACTACATGTGACCTGACAGAGATTCGCACAATAGGACACACCCATGCTCAGAAACGCACCAACTTTTACAGGCGTGCTCCTGAAACTAGTTTTTGTTTCGCAACAGAAAATTTTGGGAGGCACGTCTATCAGGAGTCGACCAAAAATGAAGTCTCAAGAAAAAGACAAATCTGCCAATTTGATTCAAAGTGGCAAGTTGTCCTTCAGGCAGAATTAAAATCTGAATCTGAATCATCTTCACTGGCCAATTATTAAGGCTATACAGCTATATAAGCAAAATGTATGACGTTTGCTGAGCTAAGGAAAAAAAAACACTCAGGTGAATATTTTTGAGTGCATTTTCCCTGAAAATGTTGCATTTACGCACTGCATTATGGCTGCACCAAATGCTTCTCTTGTCATGATCTTAAATTTACCGGGATCCCTTTTTTCCTCCACCTATTTGTTGACATAACCTGAGGATCGTAGCGGCTCGAATCCTAAAACAAAGTGGGCTTTTCACGCTGCGTCTTAGCCAAACTCATGTGCCGTTGGTGCCCTTTGAGGAGAGTGAGCAATCATAAGAAAATGGAAATTTGAGAGGCTTAAAGATTAAGCTCTTTTTTTTTTTCGCTCCTCAAGAGCTCCATTTATTTATTTATTTGCCAGTAAGTAACTGCATCAAACTTATGGTTAGCCAAACTAGAATGGTTCCGCTGCCGTACATGATGCATCTCCGATCAAGTTCTGAGATATGCTTCGAAGAGCTACCGCAGATGTTACAGTCTTGAAATCCGACCGATTTTTACATGAGTCGAATTATTTTGGTATCCTGAACCAAAACTGACTTGATGCTGCCTTGTTTTACTCTCAATAAGCTTCACTATTTCATATTTATGTATTTGCTACAAGTAAAATAGACAATTGATCGAATGGGTCGTTTTAACGCTCCAGAAACAATAATTCAGCTTTTTTAGTAGTGGATAAGGTTCGTGCAACCCGGAGTGTTTTTTTTTTTTTTTTAGTTAGGTCTATCCCATTTACTGCATTAGCTCTCCAACAAATGCCGTTTTTGTTTTATAAGATACTTTCCAATAAAACCCTTTATATGTGATCATTTTGGATTTTGCGCCCTTCAATGGCATGTTTTTGTTTTTCCAAAGAGGCAACCAATTCAGAGATGAATTGACTAAATAATAAGGTCTATTTTATTCTGTTTTCCTGAAGCATATTGTGTGTTCGTGTGTGGGTGGACAGGAAGTGTAACGTTGTTTTCTAAGTTTCTCACCGTAAAACTAAATAAATAATTACATAAATAAAAGAATTTGATGCTGTGATGACATAGATATCTGTCAAACACTTGTTTATGTTGCATCAAGGAGTTACCGGCAATGTTGTTTCTTTAAACTTTGAACTTCCCCGCCAAAGGAAGGAAGGAAAAGGGAAAAAGAAACGCTTTGAAGGTACGGCTTCATCTGCAGTTTATTCAAGGATAAAGTTCGGAGTTAGTTAGACCTTTCAACACGAGCGGCTGAGGCAAGAGATTCAAAGAGGCGCAGCGATGAAAGAATGACACGCAACCACGTTATCGCAGCCGAGCTGCTGCTGATGATCTTTGATGACACCCATGTACGCGTTAGATCTTCCACGAACGAGCGTGCGTTTACCTGATCACTACGAAGCATTTACAAACAACATCAGATTTCTGCGCTTCCTGGGAGTTAGTTTCACCAAAACGCTCACAGAAGTATGAAATTTGTCTTTAATACGTAGGTCGGTAAGCATGGGTCGGTATCACATTCTGACTGTATGAAAACTGCGAGCAAACGTTTTGTGGTTTCATGGGATTGCAGTATTGCAAATAACAGTTTTAAAATGGCTTATTTTGCAATGTTGGTGTGAATAACGTTTTTCCACTGATAGTGCTCTGTCAGTGCGCTGGTTAACATAAATGGAAAATGAACAATTTCACGTTTCACCTGGAATCAGAATATAAGAAAACAGTTAAAGTACTTATCCTTCAGAGAATGACTCATTGCTTCTCAAGTAACGTCAGACTTGAAATAAGCTGATGATAGCCATGCCACTTAGCGCCATCAATATCAATCTCACATTTATTTCATAAATAATATTCACTCTTCATGAACTCATTCAGCTAATTTCGATCATAGACACGGTAAAAGAAAAAAAAAGGTCTCGCGTACAATATAAACCTCACTTTGTTATTATCATTACTTGACTGTTACTTGAAGCGTTGTGTTTATCCTTATATTTATTTTATTTCTTTGTGCATTCCTGAATTCCTTGAAAAATATTTGCATGACCAGAATGGTATTTATTTGGTCACTGGAAAGTTGTTTGATTTTATTTGCATTCGTCTTTAATGCATTTTTTCGACAGCATGTATCAGAGAAAATTGCCATTCATTTCAAAACTATATCCATCCATCCATTTTCTGAACCGCTTTATCCTCACAAAGGTCGCGGGGGGTGCTGGAGCCTATCCCAGCTGTCTTCGGGTAGTAGGCGGGGGACACCCTGAACCGGTTACCAGCCAATCGCTGGGCACACAGAGACGAACAACCATCCGCGCTCACACTCACACCAAGGGACAATTTAGAGCAGCCTGCCATCCATGTTTTTGGAATGTGGGAGGAAACCGGAGTACCCGGAGAAAACCCATGCAGGCACGGGGGAGAACATGTTCGATTCCTAATTGCTGGCCTGCAGCAATTAGGAAGGGAGGAATCGAACCCTGCACCTCTACGCTGTGAGGCGAAAGTGCTAATTAGTCAACCATTATACTGTATAGGGTGTGTGTGTGTGTGTGTGTGTGTGTGTGTGTGTGTGTGTGAGAGAGATCTATTGTTATCTGACGCTACCATTGCCACTACTGAGATAAATAAAATGTTGTCCAGCTCTACTAATTAATGTCACTGCTTGCAAGCGTTAATTTCAAGACAGCGTTTTAGCAATATATTCACATTCCCTTAAATTTGTCGATGAGTGGTGCTCACAAATGTAATATCGCACGAGAAATAGTCAAATTCAGATGAACCAATCAGCAGTAGCCCTCTCACGTGTGTTCAGTCCCGCGGTCATGCCGCGGCGGTGAACTTGTATAAGCAGCGGCCTTACAGGTGAGCGGGCAGGCCTTTCGCATCTGTTCTCCTTTTGATGCCTTGTCAGTTTTGAAGGCAGCGCTCTAATGTAGAAGCACGGGCGAGCAGCTATTTCTTTTGAGATGAAAGCATTTCAACATCCATCAAAGAGCGGAAAAATCTGAAAATATGTGTGTCGGGGTAGAGTGGTGCACGTGTATTACCGCGCAACCCAGCATGAGCCGGTCGGTTTGGGGTAATGAACGGCGCCCGCATACTGACTGAGAGGGCGTGTCTGCGGGTTTGATTGAGCGCTTGTGTGTTCTGCAGCCCTAATGAGCTTTACAGTAGGTGTCGGCAGCCGATTGGTATGCAGCGCGTGCCCGCCTAATTGCTGGCCTGCACCCCCCCATGCCCACCCCCCTACTCTGGTCCCGCGGCTCCTCTGATTTGGATCCGTTTAGCCCGTATTTTACTTCATTATGCAAAGCCTGCATTGTCGGCAGGTTGTGTGTAAGGTGTTTTGGATTGATGGAATTGACACTGTAATTTAATTTCAAATAAAAAGTCATCCCCGCTTCCTGTGCAACCCTGGAATACAAAGCAGAGTGGGGAAATTTAAGCAGATTGCTTTTTGAATTGCTATATGTGCCGAGTATTTTGGTTGGAGTCAGTGGACCTGAAATGACACAGAAAATCAAATATCCTCCTGTCATTGTGTTTTATTAGGCCTCCGAGACGGCGGAAGATTTTTTATTTTTTTTTAAATAATTCCCTAATACTGCGGCAAAAAGCAGCCGAGTCCCGAAGTGGACTTGCCAATGAAGTGTGCTGCCTTTCATCTTGTTGACAAATCAACTGTGAGAAGCAGTTCTGCAGGATTGGGAGTTGCCGCAAAGAGCAGCGGAGGGGCTGTGTAGAGCTTCACTTCAGTAAGCTGAGGGATGAAAAACCTTCTCTGATGCTGATCCCGAGCAGCACCGACAGAGTTCTGATCCTCCTCAAACAGACAGACTCCATGACACGCCATGTTGGGTGTCAAGCAAACCGATGTCAAGCATTGCCATCTCTCTCGGCAACCGTACGAGATCTGTGCCCGTTAGTACTTCTGCACTGGGGGTAAACATTTGCATACAGAAGTGACAGGAAGTAAGCAGCAAAATGTAATTTAGGGCTGTGATGTGACTTGAGAGATCGTTAAGTGTGCCATGTGAAATTATTCTTCTTATTTTCAAATTGACTGAAAATGACGATACCTTGGTTTTGTCTATCGATGCCGGTTTACAAATTACAAGTTTGAAGACACTTGTGATGCTAATTAGAGGACGCACCTCAGTGGAACACTTCCATTGAATTATTTTCTAGGGGTACGTTTTTTTTTTTCCATTATTCTTTTGAACTCACTTAAAACAACGCCCGATTGCCACTTGTTATTTATTTATTTTTTATTTATTATTACTCTTTTCAGTTTCGCAGTATTTCTGTGAGCAGTGTTTTTTTTTTTCTCTTTCCTCTTCAGAGGCATACCAATCATTTTGTCCATGTGTGTAACACTGGGTAAGTCAGTTGGTGAGGAAAATGAAACCATATCATCATAATTTTTGCTCGGTAGAGCGCTGAGAGATTTTTCGGCTGTAAAATATGTGCCTTGGTTTGATAAAGTCTGTGAAAAAACGCCTGAAGACATACTCACACACAAACATTTAAACTGTGCTGTACATCCATCTCCTGCTCCTGCCAACCCCCCCCCCCCTCCGCCCTGCACTTACTACAACTTTCATGACTGTAGATTATTTCTTGTCCTTCATTTTATTTCTGTTGTACAAAGTGGTGTTGTAAATAAGAAGAGTTACGGCATTAATTGGGATAGTACATTTGGACTTTATTGACGATTTGGATTATTTCTGTTCTGTTTATATTGTGATAGCTTTGGCACTTACTTTTTTTTTCTCTTTGTGTTGCCATCCGAAATTCGATTTACACGAAAGCTTTCATATATGCTGTCGCTCGAGTGAAGTGAAAAAAAAAACGCAATTCACTTGCAATTCCATCACTTTTCTTTTTAACTTAGGGGCTGGAACAGATCAATGGTATCCCTCCATTCATTCTTTACACCGCTTATCCCAGTTTACTTGGGGTCAATCACAGGGCACATATCGAGACAGACAATCACTTCTCACGAATAACTAGAGAGAGGAGTCGCTGTATTCATAATATGAGGATTGTAAACTTTTGGACTGGATTATTTCATGGACTTGGTTCATCATAGCCGGTGGTTATCAATTGCATTCGTTTGATTTGATGAATTATTAAAAGGAGTGCTGTATAAAATCAAGTCGGTCTTTGCTCGGGCCCTTTGTGCTGTTTCCTTGATGCCTTTTCTGTTTGGAGCAGTTAAAGGCCAGAACTTGAACCATTCATTATTTATATGGGTAATCCCAACACTATGTGTGACATAGAATAAACAAATGCATTACAGGCCCCCCTTTCATGGTTTAATCACTAAATGATAACTCACTGTGTGTTCAGTGAGAGCGACTCGCCTGACATGCAGTCATTTGTCATTGTCCATTGGTAATATAAAATATTTTCAATGGCAAGCTTTCAGCAGAGAATCTTCCATCACTGTGGACAAACCTCATTCATGTTGTCAGGGAGATCACATTATGGCGGACGTCGACATACAGCCTTGTTATCTTTTGCTAGGAGAAGAATTGTTTGTTTTGATCCCACGCTGTTCGCCGACTGAAGGTATCGGGGCCGCCTCGTCGCCAATATGAGCGCGGCAGTCGTTTGGACTGCGGGGTGGTCTTCTTGATTGGCGAGGGGACTTTGATGTGGCGGAGCCAGATCTGACGCTGTGATGTGGAGCTCGACACAGATGATGACATTACGCGAGCTCCCGTCAGAAGACTTGGCACGTACAAAAAAAAAACAAAAAAACTCCGCATGGCATCTCGGCCAGCGCGTTGACTCCGTCCTCTGCTCTTTAATCCTCCTTTCACAAATAAACAAATGGACTCATGTTGGAATAAACACGGCCGGGGTACTTTAAATTGACAGCGTGATGCATGCTAACGGTGGCGCTCCAAAAGTAGTTACAGAGGTGTCATGGGTGTTTGGCGAAGATGTAGAAAAGCTATTACACTTTTGAACGGTGCAAATTGCCATCGGCCGCTGGGACCAACTCGAGTCGGGGTTTGTGGGTTGCCGTAACCACAAAGTCAAATGAAACCATGTAGAAATTTTCTGTATACTTGTTGCGTTGTATCATTTGCGTGCTTGAACCCACGCATAAAGATGACAGAGGTTAGTTTTGCTGATGAAAGCTTGTCAAAAACCAAAGAGTAAACAGGAAACCGACCAAGGTGCAACTAAGTCACTGATTACATGGGTTCGGTTTAGCTTTACGGTTTATAAAATGGTGGACCAACGGTGGGTAACACTGTCAGGTTCGAGAAATAGCCGAATAATGTTTTGGATCCCTAAAATGCAGACACAGACAAAATGTGAACAACAAAAATCTTTCAAACGCAAAAAAAACTCTCAAAAACGCAAAACCAACAAAGTCTAAACAGAAATCGCTTGTCACAAGAAAAACGAGGCGTAAACAAAAAGCAAAAAAGTAATTCCATCACTTGCACCTTCATTTTACATTTGTAGTGAGTCAAGACTCATTTTGTCTTGACCGTAACTCATTCATATCCAGCGCAGGAAAAAAATATCTTTGACGTCTGTTGCCGTCAATGGCAGTGAATGAATTTCAAAGGGCTTTACATGCCATCAGTTGACACATGCTAGCAACATCTACTTATCGAAACCTCCCCAACCAGCATCCCTCCAAATATTTAATTGTGAAAACCCTGAAAGTCAACACTTTTACACTTTTTCAACAGCACAGGCAAGGTGTTCGAATGAGTGAAGTGGGCGTCCGCTATTTGCAATCTTCTGCTATCAGTTAATCAGGCCCAATAATTCCAAATTGGCTCGAGACGCCACCTGCTATTTCTACATGTGCTTAGCCTTTTATCACCTGGGTTGCATATTGAGAATCCTGCAGGAGAACTCAAGGCTACCTCCTTCACTGCAAAGAATGTGACTGAGGACCACAGCAAGCCTCTCCGTCACCGAAGCTAAATGGAATAGCATAATAAACTTGCGCTTTGCTTGCACTACCGGTCGCCATGGTTATGTACCTCCTTGGGGGACTGAGTCTGATTGCCGACACTCATTGCGGCGCTACTTGTCTTCCCTCTCCCTCCCCTCCCAAAGTGTATGCGGGTAACTGGTGGTCCCTGCGGAGGGCGAACTGACAGGTAGGAAGTGATCAAAGAGCCCTTTTCCTCGCGTTTCATGTCGGCCTCGGAGAGTCGCATCTTCGCCGCCGCTTCTTTTTAATGGGTTCATGATGGCTCCCTCGCCTAAAACACACGTGCATAGCCGTCACGTTTGACAGCTGCTAACGCGCCTCTCGGATACAGTCGATGCTCTCACCTGCCACTACCAGACTTCCCTCCTGTCTAATAAGATGCTGAACTCTCGCTGCGTGCGTCCCGACTCTTGGGTCTTGGCAAAACTGTCATCTGAGCTGCATGGCACATCTATAAAATATCCACCCCACCACCACCACTGAAGAAAAGACGGACGGGCAAAGCCACCCAAGTCAGACTATCTGTTAATTTAACCCACCGACCTCAATCCTCGTGAGCCAGACTATTTCACTACTCAGGTGCGGTAGCCTGGCCCGCGTATCTCAGGCCCCATCTTGTGTCCACAATGGCCAACAGCCGTATGGTCTCCTCGTACACCCTCAGTTGATCTCTTCAGCCTGTTCAGTCAATTGGAGCGATCCCGATTGTGTTTGAGAAGGGCCACATCTCATTTCAAGTGGAATGTTTTTGTTTTTCATTCCAAGGAGTGAATTGTGGGTGTTGAAAAAAATAGAGGCATGATCTCGCCACTTGATGCAAACTTCAGGGTGACAACGCTGGCTTTCATTGAAACTGTCAAATAATGTGAGGATCTCGACACTCGAGTTTGTCACGCCACCATTCCAGATGCAAGTGTGTTTTAGTGCACATGTTGCCGCTGCTTTCTGGATGAAGGCATGAGGGTTCAATTGCCAATTGGCTAACCAAAGGCTTGTGCAATTGCCTTGAATGAACAAGTAATGAGCCAACATTAAGGGCAGTGAGTTAAGTTATCAAATGAGTTGATGTGAAAGCGGCTCAGCCAAGTATGTGGATCTGATTAAATTATATTATTTATGTTTGAACATGGAGCCTTCACACACACACACAGTTGTTGACCCCGAACCAGTTTATGGATTTCTAGACAATGCCCGTTTCTTATTCATACCGTATACATTCCCAGCATGCCATAATGCAGGGGTGTCCAAAGTCGGTCCTCAAGAGCCGCTCTCCTGCCTGTTTTCCAGCTCTCCCAGCAGCAACAGACCTGATTAAAATAATTAGGATCGTTCTAATTCTGCTTTCGAGCTGGCTGATGAGCTGATCATCGGAATCAGGTGTGTTGCAGCCGGGAGAGATGGAAAACAGGCAGGACAGTGGGCCTTCAGGCCCGGAGGCAGGATATACCTGCCATAATGCATCAACAGAAACAACGCCATGTGACTCGATTAGTCCAAGAGTGTAAACAGGTCTACTGAGATCAGTGTTGCCACAGAATATAGTTTTAAATTAAAAAAAAAACAAAAAAAAACAAGATTCTTCCTGGATTTCACTGAACGCTGAAGTGTTCTGCATGTTTCTTTTGTTAAAAAATGGCCTTTCTATACTTCACTTAACATAACACGTGCTAGTCTGTAAAAAAAAATAAATAAAATTGATGAATTTAACTGGCAAGAGTGAAATTTAAAACTAGTCCACACACAACAACCTGTTGGGTGGAAGCTTGAATGTACTGCTCTGCAACTCCAAATGCTTCTTCAAAGTTTATTGTTTTTTTCAGCTCTATAGATCACACTTTATCTACAGCAGGGGTTCCACTGTAGCAGTTCAAAAGTAATAAAACATTTTAAGTGAAAACAAAACGGCATTTGTTCATAACTTCAAAAAAAATTTTTATAGAGAAAGTGGTGGGCTACACTATGGGACTCACATTAAAAATGTCACAGTTTACCTGGTTTCTGGGTTTAGTCACATGCAATTTGCAATGCATGCTAGCCCCGAGGGCAGTTTGACAAGAATTTCAGTTGACAGCAGAGAATGGTAGTGGCCGAAATGACAGCCCTCTGAGATGAATGGATCGGCATCGCACTTAATTCCACAAACGCAATATTAATCAGAATAATGTTTTTAGACTAGTGGGGGCATATACAACATATTGTAAAGATTTTTTTAACCTCCTTTAAAGATTTTTAAAATGATATTTGAGGGGAAATTTATACTATAATATATTGTTGAAGGCAGATATAAACATTTTTGGGGGAGGGTGTCGACTACTTGTGGTTTTCCGCTGCAGGGGTTTACTCATATTTACTTGTTTATCAGCCCAAAGCGGCCCCTTTACCAGACTGGCAGCCTGACTCCCTGCAAGTCAACAGAATTCCTGACAGAGGATAGCGATGCGGAGTTGTGAAAGCTGGCAGAGTGATTTATAGCCGTTTGTTTTGCTTGCCTAATACAACACAAACTGGGCGGCCTGAGAGAATGCCGTTTTTCACGGCCCCTCTGCGAAGTCCCCACTTAAAAATAATTCATTTCTCGGCAGCGTTAGGAGCCAAGCGCTAATGTTAAATATTCATGCAGGCCCAGTCTAAATGATGTGGCCATTGGCACAGCGTAAGCGTACACTCTCCGGAAGGGAGGAAATGTCAAGGTGTGAATAAATGAAAGAAGGGAAGTGGTAGATTACCGTGACCATGTGAATTCACTGTTGGCGGCATTTAGTTCTGGAGATAGGCACTCAAAAAAATGTGGCTGGATGGGTTTTCTTTCTGATCTATCTATCTATCTATCTGTCTATCTGTCTGTCTGTCTGGCTCGCTAGCAAGTGAGCTAGCGAGCTAGCTATCTAGCTAGCTATTCAGTGTGTGTGTGTGTGCGTGCGCACGCAGGAATGGGTGGTCCATTTTTATACATGGATGTGGAAAATTTTAAATCAAATAATATTTTGAAAACTCTGATCAGATCATGTGACGTCAGCAGAAGCAGCATTTTGTTGACATGGTAACTGCCGAAACTCTCACAAACTACTAAAACGATCTCACACTCTGAA
This sequence comes from Hippocampus comes, assembly GCF_001891065.2. Lineage (NCBI taxonomy): Eukaryota > Metazoa > Chordata > Actinopteri > Syngnathiformes > Syngnathidae > Hippocampus > Hippocampus comes. The sequence goes on along the minus strand of NW_017805453.1, from coordinate 1,618,667 downwards.
CTGAAAATCAACTTTTGCCTACAAACAGTACTCCAGGAAAATGTTCTCAAGTTCACAAATGAACCACACACGCTACTGAAATGCTCTCACACATTTGAAACACTCTGGAATGTTTAAACACTTTTAAAAAGATCTCACATGCTACTGTTATTTTTTTCCTCACTTAAACTACGAAACGGTTCTCATACGGACGACTGAATTTTTTTCACTCAGAGAAACTACCGAAGCGCCGAAACACTCTCATACACACAACTTGCGTGGTTTACACATCATACTGAAAAGCTCTCTCACACATTAACCTAATAAAATGCTCTCACATATAATATTGCATTTTCCCACTCATTTTCTCACATCTTCACACTGGCAAGTTCCACCAAGGTGTGTCCTGTAATTAGGTGTCTTCAAACTTGCAATCAGTCAGGCAGCCTATTTCAAGTGTGACCAGTCGTCACTGAGCTGTTTGGTGATATGGTGCGTACCACACTAATATGCACCAGAGGAAGCAAGGGAGAGAGTTGTCCCGGGAGATTAGAAAGAAAATTATAGTCAGCCATTTCAAAGGCACATAAATGCTGGAACTGAGACTGTTTTTTTTTTCTTCCCCTCTCACACACACACACACACTAACGAAATGCAGTCAAACACACACCTGAGGTGTTCTAGCACTTATTATTGAAACACTCGCATACTATTGATTTTTTTTTTTTTTTGGGGGGGTGGTGGCGTACGCACTCACACACACACACACACATACATACATACATACATACACACACACACACACACACACACACACACACACACACACACACACACACACACACAACTGCTCATACACTGTTAAAATACTCTCACACAATCGACTACACTGTCACCCTCAAAATCGATACCTTCACACGATGCAGATTTTTTTTCACTTAGTCCTTTATCACTCACACTTTGTTTTTCGCTCTCACACTCACAATTGAATCCTGACTCGCACAAACTACTAATTTTTTTTCACACATACACTCACGCGTGCACTGCGACACTTAGACACTCTTAAAAACACTTTCACTCACACAACTGAAATCTCACACCCGATTGAAACACTCCAGTACACACAAGTGAAACACTCTCATGCACACTAGTTGAAACGCTCCTAAACAAATTCTGAAATAGTTTCATGGAATATAGTGGTACAGTATTTATGTTTGATTTGTGTGTGAGAATGTTTCAGTTGTGTGTTTCTCGAGAGGTAAATGATCTCCCTGACAGCCCTCCTCATACAGACATGCTAACATTCACGCACACTTTTTCCCTCTCGCAGTCTGACTAATGAGGCCTGAGGCTGGAGATGGTTCCATCAAGGAAGTCAACACGCCACCACCACTGTGTTTCCCTCCTCTCCCACACGCTCTGCGGGCTCTCCAACGCACACCTGATTGATAGCAGCGATTTGACTGAGAAAAGGGGAAATGGGAAATTGAAAAATGGTGTGGGAAGATTGGAAACAATGCGCTGATTATAAACCGGGCGGGGAAACAAAAGGCTTCCCCTCCATCTCGCTTCTCGTCTTTGGCAGCGGCGAGGCAGCAGGTGTGTGTCGCACAGGTGCCTGATTGAGGCACACAAAAAGACATTATGAGCGCAAACAAATGGACGCGGTTAGCGTCCCCGGATGCATTTTGGGCTGATAGAGGTGATTATAAGCGTATGAGCAGAGGCGGGCCAGAGAACGTGCACAGGTGTTGGATGGAGGAGGAGGTGAGTTTGTGTCATCGTGTTATGAACCCATCCTTACAATTAACCGTGTGCATATGATGTCTTGCAGTTAGTGTTGACAGGAAATGAATGAAACATTTTTGCGGTAATTCAGGCATTGCAAATGATTTGGGATCATGTCGACACCAAGAGACGTCCTTTTAGTTGATCTCTTGCAGGAAAGATTGAGTTCTTCAGCACAGATGCACCAAATGTAGCACATATGCATGTTCTAATATTTGTGATCCGAAACAGAGAATTGTTGACAGTGAGTTGGATCAGGGCATTCAAAAATAACGTTGGATCATGAGCTACATGCTGCTTCACCTTGTCTCTAAAATATAGTAAGTAATGAATGCATTCACTGACACTTGTTTTGAAAGCATAGAAAGAGTTCCCCATATTGTCAGCCATCTTTCGAGCATTTTGACTACTCACAATATTTTAGTCTGTCACAAAATATGCACTGAACCTGTAAAATAAAGAGGAGACTCTCTTCTTTCACCAGAAAAAAAAACTTTAAAAAAAAAGTTTGTTTTTTTTTTACTAATCAGCAGTAGAAACTGATTTCTGACCTAAAAGCAGAAAAAACAAGCATTTTAATAAAACTCATCAAGCCTTTGCATTTATGACACGTAAGACTCTTCAGCGGGACTTTTAATGTCTTCAACCTGGCTTCAACTTTCCTCACGATCACAACACACGCTTTCGACTCCCTACTGCAACCAATACTCTGTTTGTATCATAGATATACATACTCTGTTTAAGTGTCAGCTGCAATGTGTTAGCATTTTTCTCATTCATAATCGACATTACAAGCCAAAATTCACCACCTCACGATCTTCTACTCAAAAGCTTTGCTGATCTCAAATCCAAATAGGCCGCCCTTTACAGAGATCCGTTCAGGCTTCTTTCGAGTCTCGCTGGCGACGACCACGAGGACATCACTGCGGCGCTGCCACGTGGCGTTTGCCTTTACACTCCCGCGCATCTTGCTTTGAAAATGCTCTGCAGTTTGCGGTTTCACTCCAAGTTAGGGGGTGTTGCTCTGGTTGACATTGGCTCGGACACGTGGAGCTTCCTCCACATTCTATGTCCAATTCCGGTCGCTGTTTTTACTTCGTGAAACAAGGAACGAAGCAACAACAATGGAGACTGTGGAGCATTGCCTGCTAGGACAAATACACCAAGATGACCAGTTGATGTGTCTAATTGTTTAGCGAAATCGATCAAGAAGGCGGCGGCGTACACATGCGCTAAACATTTCGTGGACTTGTGATCACAAATATCCAATTTTTTACCTAATTCGAATACGTGTGTTTGAGAAAAAAATTTAAAAAATCTCGCAACATGAGTCACGTGCTGCTTCCTCATGTCAGTGCAAGATTTAATCATAAAAACGCACATTGTTTACATTGAACAAGAAACAGTCACCTAAATGTTTTCAGTTTTTGGCAACAACAAATGAATATGCCTCACTGTTCTGTTCCAATACGTTTGAAGGGCAGTGTAGATATATTGCCCCAACCCTTACATATCGTACATTTTGGTAGTTAACCGGCCCAGTGCTGCTGGTAGTGTAATAATAGAGTCTCTTTGGTGGCTGAAAATGAGGACAATTTGTAAAACGCAAGTGTGGCATAAATTAGCCGCTACCTGCTCATAGAAGGGGGGGGGGGGGGCTTTGTTGCATCTCATAAATGAGTCTTGGCCAAAGCCCCGCTGGTTTAATATTCTCCGAGTGCTTCCAGACAGCGAGAGGCCGTGCAGCAGCTGTCTCTTGAACCCGCTGTTTGGACCCCTCCTCTTTCATTTAGCCCCTTTGACCGGCCTCCTTTCCACCGGGCCGGCTGCGGCGATGACAGGCACTGTCACACGCTTCTTCTAATGTCCTAATTACCGCGCCATGCCTCTCTCTCTCTCTCTCTCTCTCTCTCTCTCTCTCTCTCTCTCTCTCTCTCTCTCTCTCTTTTTGTAACCATATCTCTGTGTTCTTCGTGAGTAAGCAGATATGTTGGCAGACAAGCTTGAAGCTTCTGTGAGTTCTCCCTCAAAAGATCCTCACAATAGCAAAATGAATATTCTCTTTAAAGCTGTTTTGCGGCTGATTTGTCGCACCCACTAGAAGATGCTCACACTCGCACAAGTGAAGTGTTCTCACACTCACGTTCCAAACACACGCAGACACCCGCTGAAATGCTATCAAACCACGCGACTGTTTTTTTATTTATTATTTTTTTGCTCACGTACATTCTAAAACAGTTGGATCAAAAAGAGACCGACCCAACTTTTTGGGTCATTTATTATAATCAAAATGTTGGGTCAAGTTCTTTACTGAAACATTTATTTTGTGCAATGAAACACTTTATCCCCCCCACCACCCCCCAGTCTTGCTGCTGTAGACTGCAAATTTCTCCAGTGTGGGACGAATAAAGGTTATCTTATCTTATCTTAAATGAAAAAACAAAAACAAAACAGACCAATTTAGGGGTTCTTTTGTGGGATTCTCATTCATTCATTTATCATTCATATTCACGCGCCAATAGACTGAATCTTGACGGAAGCATGCAACGACTGGGCAGCGGCTGTCCAGTGACAGACTTGTCGTGTGACATCTTGCCCGGTACGAGGCACAGAACGACAGTTATCCGGCTGTCTGACAGTGCGACCGTCGTCTTGAACAACAAAAAAGTCATGTTGTTTGACAAGGCAATTCGGTCCCTACTGAAATTTTCATACATTTGAAACCTTCTCACCCCCTAATGAAACACTCACACCAACATTTTTAGGCGCTAACTCGTCCTAAAATACTCCCACATTTGCTAATGAAACCATCTCACAATAATATCTGAACCACTTTCACACACTTTTTGACGACTAAAATGCTGTCATATTCATGAAATACAACTGAAACACTCTCACACTCACTGATGAAACATTGTCACATTCACAAATAACTTTCTCTCTCACACGCACACGCACTCACACACACATACATGCACGACTGAAGTGTTCCACGCTTAAATGCTCTCGATTTGCTCAAAATCTAAAGCGAGTGAGTTCGGAAAACAACCCAGGGTTTTATAGCGCGTATGCTGTTACTGGTACTTCTCAAATTACTCTCTGTGAAGGGAGCAGGTCTAACGATTGGTCAATTTTGGTGGAGAATGTTTTAAAAATGTAGAGGAGGTCTGCGCTCGAGTCACTCTCTTCTCTACTTTAAACTGACTTCCTTCCGTGCAGTTGCAAACATTCCCGTCGCTACTTGCCTTAAAAAAAAAGAACAGACTGTGGCAGGAAAGAAACCTTTGCAAGGTGAATTTGCAAGTGATGGAAGCGTGGCCCGGAATAGACGACGTGAATCAAATGTGATGAGTCACTCCAGCGCAGTGTGGCGGGCAGCAACAGCTCTTAAAACGGCGCTCAGTCAGCCGTTCTTGTTAACACAAGAGAGCGGCCGGCGGCAAGAAGAAATCGTTGCACCTCGTAGGGGAAATGCGCTCGTCCGCTTGCTCTCTGATTTATGGAGCTGTGAAGTCACGGCATTTGTCACAATCAGCACTCTTAACAGTGCGTTGCTATAATTCAGTCGGCTTCCTATGAATGTTTATTGCAAAACATTCTGTCTGCAAGAAAACTTTTATCTCATTATGTTCAGATCAGTCTGTGTTTTCACTTTGGTGTCTTTTTTAGGTGGGGGGGGGGGTGCGGTTAACGAGGCAATGCAACCACAATCGTTTGAAGGTGAATCCCTCTTGACAGCGGCGATCAAAACAAAACACTTATGCTCCGCCCGTAACGTTGAACGTTCCGGATATTTTTTAAAAAATGTATGTATGTATCGCAGGTTGAATACGAGCAAAAAAAAAAAAAAAAATGCGATTTATGTATGACAACATGCCACAGGCGTTCTGCTGCCGCTGGCTCCGCAGACATATTGCGTCACTGCTCACTCATGGGTAATGGAAGCTAGCGGATGAGTCCAACATTAGCCGAAAGCTAACGACGTGAGTCCCACTCCGATCGCTGCTATGCATATCAGTGTCGAAGAACAAGGGCAGACAAAGGAAAGCTTCATCGCCAGATTATTATGTCCAATTATGCGCAGACAACAACTGTGCACAAACGAATACTTATATTCATCATAAATAACAAAGGCCGCACTGCTCTGTGTCGTTAAAGTTTACCACCATTGACGCCTAGCTTAGGGTGAGTAATATTTTTTATCATTCGTTTTTTATTTTGGTCCTTGAAAACATTTCTTCACATGAAAATGGCGAGTGGCAGTAACACGTTTGGTGTGCACTGCTACCTTGAATAATAATAATAATAATAATAATAATATATGAAAAGCCCGATAAATTGTTCCGGAAGTGAATTTCAATACGTTGGCAGCTGCTCTGTGTCAGTCTGATAGTGTATTTATTGTGTTGACGCTCATCAGATTGCGCAGGTCTCCTTAATAATTTTCTGGCCCTAAACACGTCTTTTTATTGGTCTGTCGGACAGCCAGCCAATCTCTTTGGTCTGTCATTAACTTTGTCATTCTCTCGGTCAGTGCCGTTTTTGTATTGGATCTCATTATTATGCCGGTTTACCAAACGCTGTGGGAGGCCTACATGTAAACACACAGAATGTTTTTGAAGGAATGTCCTTCAGCCCTCCACTCTTTGCAGTGAGGCATAACAGAAGGTCATAGACTGGATGTCTACAACGCGTGTTTGCAGCTCCTGTAAATCCGCCTGATTACTTGAGTATGTACGTTTACATCCACTCTGGAGAGAACACAGCAGTATGTTCTCACTGGTGATTATACCGGAGTCAGAATGCTGGCAAAATGGTTTATCATACAAAAGAAGCCGAGGGAAGAATTTTTTGAGTTCAGTTGTATAAAAAAAAAAAAAAAATTATAATAATCATCATACATTGCCCAAAGTAATACCCTACACATGAATTTCACCAGCCATAGGAGCCATACTCCATTCACGTTTTAGCTATTTAAAGGACAGTTCTTTTTTGGGGGTGGGGATTAGCAGCTACTCTCTTTTATTGATCATCAAGTACAACACAATATTTATTTGCAAAGGGATTTGATGTTTCTTTCTTATAAACCCATGCATTTTTTTCAATCATTAAGTCTATGTACAGTACAGTAGATACCATCGTTATTGCAATATTTACGCAGTTTAGATCCTGGCACAGCGACAAGATTTTTCTCTCTCGGGGTGAAGGTGAGGGTGGGGGGCTTGCCCAACATGCTGGGAGGGGTGGGGTGAGAAATAAAATAGATTTTTATGACTTCAACTACTTGAGACGTGTATATCCACCACAATATGTGTGTTTGTTTGTTTTATTGTTTATTTAACATATAAACATGTACAGTAATACAATTGACAGAAAGTAAAGGTAAGTACAATTGTAAAAAAAAGGAAAAGAAAACAGTCGTCAAACAGCACAATTATATGTTCAAAGGAGAAGAGTGAAAAACGTATGTAATCCTACCCCTTATGTGTTCAATAATCAATAGATCATTTTTTCAATCAGAAAAGAAAAGGAAAATGTCTGCATATAAACAAATGCTTTTATGTGTGCTATACTTAGCAATTCTTACAACTTTTGGTTTGTATAGTGACTACATACATACACATTTATATGTCAAGCGAGTCACTCATTTTCAGGTCAGTTTCAAAATTATTCCACAGATCAACACTTATTACAGATACACTTCTTTGCTTGATGTTTGTTCTTGTTTTCTATTTTTTGTAGAGGCCGGATATCCCTTAAATCATAGCAACTCTCTCGAATTTCAAAAAACTTAAGGATGTTTTGGCAGAGCAGGTTATTGTGTGCTTTGTACATTAAATGGGCTATTTTGAAGTCAACAGGTCATAAAATTTCATCGTGTTTAATTTGATAAATAGTGGATTCGTGGGTTCTGTATATTTTGATCTATTCATAATTCTGATTGCTTTTTTTTTTGTAGTTTTTAAAACGGAGTATGTTTGTTTCACATGCGTTTCCCCATATTTCCACACAGTAGGTCAAATATGATCATAATAATCTACAGTATAATGTGTACAAAGATCTCTTCTTCAACACATCCTTGGTTTTGTAGAGGATTTCAATGGTTTTGGATATTTATCTTTTAAAGTTGTCTATATGTGGCTTCCAACATAGTTTCGAATCCATTACTCATCCAAGAAATTTATTTTCATACACTCTTTCCATTTCACTTGAGTTTACCATCAGTGTTTGATTGCGCTCGTGCCAAAAACAATTAACTTAGATTTTTATCAAGTTAAGTGACAATTTATTTCTGTCGAACCAGTGTTTTAAATTTGTTTACTTCATTTTCCACAGTTATCTAGAGTTGTTTCTGATTTTCTCCAGAGCAGTAGAAAGTTGTATCATCGGCGAATAAGACACATTTAAATTGTTTTGAGACATGCAGATATCATTTATATGATGAATAGTTTTGGACCAAGCACAGACCCCTGAGGAACCCCATGGCTGCAGCACAGACATGGCAATAGCAATTGTATTGGGACAGACTGGCTATTTGTTAACTTTTTCATGTCTTTAAATGTAAGTAAGTAAGTAAGTAAGTAAGTAAGTAAGTAGGTAGGTAGGTAGGTAGGTAGGTAGGTAGGTAGGTAGATAGGTAGATAGGTAGATAGATAGATAGATAGATAGTGGATGAACAGGGGCTCGGCAGATTTCTGATGTGGCCGTAGCACACTCTAGCCCCAATGTAACGCCGTGCATGTTTTGGACCGAAGCTTGGACCCAAATTTGGCCTTTTGCTATTGATATGAAAGAGTTAAATGGATGAAATATTGCCTCATAGGAACTTATCCGATGGGGCAGTAGACGAAGTGTATACTCTGGACTGGTTGACAGCCAATCACAGTCCTGTAAGGTCCCAGGGGGGGGAAAAAAAAGATATTAGAAACAGCTCTCAATCTGATTCGCTGCAGCTCGACACTGACCAGTCATTGTGAAATGAATCCCTCTCTGACGGTGTCAATCAAAACTGAGCATTATTACCTTCGTAAAGGCATTTTGTTTTTTTTTTTTTTACCCAGCTCTCGCATGGAATCTCATTTGATTGTGCAGGTGTACATAACAAAGTGATTGGTGGAATAAAGCTGCGGAGGAAATGAATCCAAGGCGCATTTGCAGTTTTTCGCATTTCTAATAATCAAAGGGTTGCATCCCTGAAGACTGACAGATTGATTATCATTTCTGCTCCGCTAGGTTGTCATGGAGATGGACCATGAACTGGATGCTGTGGTTGAAGGCTGGGCAAAAATAAATGCGGCAGCGGCAACAGTAATAATAATAAGTCAACAACACATCCGGATAATATTTGACTTATTTTAGTTGGAATCACATGCCTTGGCCTGATACACAATGTATAAGGTGTGTGTGTGTGTGTGTGTGTGTGTGTGTGTGTGTGTGTGTGTGTGTGTGTGTGTGTGTGCGCGCGCGCGCGCACATTTTTGTGTTATATTTTTGGAAGTCGAAACTTCTTCATTGGTCAAGAGTCCACTTCATCTTATTTCCATGGAGAGGAAAACGTCTAATCCCTCTAATTAAATGACGACACAATGGGCAGCACACTGTGTGGCTGCATTCAAAGCGCGCGCACACACACACACACACACACTCACGTAAGAGCTGCGGCATCTCAAGCAGAAACGAGGCGATGTTTTACCTGCGAGGAAGAACATTAAATTCAAATGCGTCGCACCGGCGCTGGAAAGACATGTTGGCTCATTAGTGTTCCGACTGAATAGCACAAGCAGAGAGACATGATGGCGGGTGGCGGTGGTGGGTGGTGATAGCGGCGGTGGTAGGGGGGCTGCTACATGTCGCACACAAACCGGCACAAACATGTTACAAAACATAGCCGTTAGCACATATGCATCACCGTTCTCATCTTCTGGATGCAAATCTCAACTCCAGCCATTTTCTTCCCACATTTGGTGCAGTTCTTCTCTGCATGCAAGTTAGGTTCATTGAAGACTTGAAATCGTCGATCGGTATGAATGGGAGAATGAATGATGTTTGTGTGCCCTGTGACTGAGACATTGAGGCTTTTTTTCTCTTTTCAAGTTCGATATGAATACATTTGATTTGACTAGAGCTTCAGGAGGTTAAGCGCGATAGAAAAAGGAATCCGCTTCTTCCTTCTTTCCTTTCCAGCGAGTAACTTTCCTCAGGGATCTGATTGGTTAAATGTTGGAGTTCAAATGTGATATTTCGAAGTGACAGGAACAAAAAGTCCTTCTTGCCCTTTGTTTGCCGTTGTTGTTGCGATTTGAGCTTTCTGATTGGCTAAAACCTGATATGCAGGTTATGGTTTATTTAAAAAAAAAAAAAAAAAAAAGGTAACCAGCTATAGTTGTCTTCAAACCACACTCTGAGTTGCCCCTCATAAAAAAGGGAAAAAAATGAAATGCTTGGGTGCTGAACTTAGAATATGCAGGTGCCAACTGTAGTTTTAAATTGTAATATTACCAATCATCACTCGATGGCAGACATGTCTTAGTTGCACTTGCACTGGGTCTTATACATATATTACAACGAATATTACAACGTGAATAGGCGTATTAATTTTTGACAGATTTGAAATGATATGCAAGATCGACATGATAGTACCTCAAAAATATTAACATTCTGAGTAAATTTTTGGGGGGGAAAGAATGTACTGAGTTTTTGCACTTTCATTTCATTGATCACACGTTGATTTCATGTTGGACGCGAATCAATATTTACGAACGAGATAAAACACGATGAACTAGAGAGCTATGAAACATTACTTGGACGAAAATCTCATACTTGGGACCACAGCAGTGAGCAAGGTAGAATAATCCGACAACGGCATGCCGTTGCCAACGTCCGTTTAAAGTCCAGTGATTACAATGCGCCACAGGTGCAGCGTGGGAAAGAACGCCCACCCCACTCACTCGGGCACTGAAAATAAAACAAAAGCAAATCGACAACAGGTCGGAGAGCACAACCATGACAGAAAGAGTATGAAAAAGTGTGAAAAGGTGCATACTTGAGGTCGTACTTAGATGGGGGGTTATGCTAATGTTGAGGAGGACGCTCCCCCGTTAAAAGGAGAAAAAAAATGCAAATGCCTCTCACATCCACCACTCGCAGGAATGCCTGCCATCGTCTCCTTGAACAAAAAGCCACAGAACAGAAAGAGAGAGGGTGTTGTAGCTGTGGATGAAAACGAGGTGAGGAGACAAGGACAGACATTGGGAGGACGCTTGGCCTGTCCGCTCTCATCCGGCGTGATTGACAGATGGGTGTATCGGCTGCACTCTTGCCGAGGCATTTTCCCTCCCCGAAATCTGTCCATCAGCACTTGTCTAAGCAGAGCGACAGCCATGACATCTAATCACAGGCCAGCCGGCGCCTCATAACTTGTGGCTAATGCGCTGCAGGTAACGCAGGGGGGAGACAGGCCGCCGCCTAGGCGCTATTAATAGTCTGGATGGCGGCAGCTGACAGGAAGTGGATCGCTCTGATGGCGAGGGAAGGTGTCGCCAGACTATATCACAAGTCTGTTTGGGTTTTAAGTCTCATCAAACTCAACTGTGTCCGTGTATATAACCTCACAAAGTGACTGGAGTCGAATGTTTCATTTCCTTGCTGCCACTTTGGCTGCCTTGCCTTAAACTACCTAAGCTGAGGTTGGAGGCGTACCGTTGGACTGATGAACGATCATCAGATACATTAAGAGAAATTACAAGGACCCGGCCAGTCGATGCAATTGGACACAATTAGCTTTTAACCTTTTTTTTTTTTTTTTTAAATACAGATGTTTTATTGTTTGTTTTTTTACACAATAACATCAACATAAGACAAAGATAATGACATTCTGACCCCCAAATACAAACATATATGAAAGGACAGAGTATTGTAAAACAGTTAAATATTCTGTCTGTAATTCATATATTTATAGTTGTAGTATTTAGGGACCTAATAATAAGTTATTTTATTCATCAGATACTTTCAAATGGTCATTTTAATAGCATTGTGCCAAATATCAAAATCTGCATCTGCCTCAAAAAAATAAATAAATAAATAAATAAATAAACATCACGGAGTAAGTTGAGGAAATTCTTAATTTACTTTTAATTTACTTTGCCACGTCTTGTAGCATCTTGATGTCCAGGAACTATGTTGAAGTGAGTTGAGGCGCTTCATGTAGTACTGTGCTGGCATTTTGATGCCAAGCCACTTCATTGAAGTGAGAAGAGGGGCTTCATGTAGTTCTTTGCTGCCACTTTTTAGTATCTTGGGTTTAAGGAACTATGTTGAAGTGAGTTGAGTAGCTTTATGTTGTGTTATGCCAAGTCTTGTTTAATCTTGATGCCAAGGAACTATGTTGAAGTGAGTTGAGGCGCTTCATGTAGTGCTTTGCCACCTCCTTGTGACATCTTGGTTTCAAGGAACTCTGTTGAGGTGAGTTGAGGAGCTTCATGCAGGGCTGTTCGTGGCGTCTTTGGGTTTCTATCGGCAAAGCTAATCCTCTGTGGGTTCTCTCAATTCCTCACAGATTTTCATGAGTAGTGGTCCTTGAGACTATTTTGTGCGTTCTGTTATGATCAGGCTATTTTTTTGTTGATTCAAAATTAGAAATCGGTCTTTGGCAATTTATCTGCTGCATGCATCACATACTAGGATCAACTCACACTGAGTGACAGGTGTAATTTGGCGTTTTGCTGACGTCGTTCTGACTCCACAAGTGTTGTCATTTAGGCTCAGGGCTCAAACAAGTATGTAGTTGCCCCAGAGCAGCAGCGAACAGGCTAATTTGAGCAAAAGCTCCCTCTGTTGAAGCCTCCCACAATCGGGATAAAGTTTTGACTGACACTGAAAATGTCGGAGCATCCTGCACAGCGTCTACTCACACTTTGTTTTGTGACCATCATGTGTGATTTGTCAGTCTTGACTCTATGTAGCCCCCCCCCCTACACACACACACACACACATACACCTCCTTCCCCAACACGGGGGGGAATTGCTGACACGCTGCCAATGCACAAAGACGTGGAACAAGGACATGTGTCACACCTTACACCCTTATTACGCCGCCAATGACAAGTGAGACAAGCCGTCTGCTCAACATTTTTGCTGCACGGACGCGTCTCTTGCTCCATCCAAGCTCACTTGTCTGTGTGAATTGCACTGCTACAACATGTTGAGAGAGGGGAGGCTGGGTGGCATACACATCAGATATGCATGGAGATAGTCGGGTGGATGAGCGTGCAGAGGGGTGGAAGAGGGTACAGTACTGTATATGGAGTGGTGTTTCAGTTCTTTTATATTTCATACAGAGCAGTGCTTCACTAGAAATGTATTATTTTAATACTACCATTGCTACTATAACGACTATTTTAGCTCCGGCCTCCCTGTGTGGAGTTTGCATGTTCTCCTCAGTTTCCGTGGGTTTTCTTTGGGTACTCCGTTTTCCTCCCACATTCCAAAAACATGCACGGGAGGTTAATGGAACACTATAAATTGTCGGCAAGTGCCATTGTGAGTGTGAATGGTTGTTTTTCGATGGGTGCCCTGCAGTTCGCTGGGAACCAGTTCAGGACGTATCCCGCCTACTGCCCGAAGACAGCTGGGCTAGGCTCGAGCACGCCCCGTGACCCTTGTCAGGATAAGCGGATCAGAAAATGGATGGATGGATAAAACATTGTTGTGTGTGAGTGTGTGTTGCTGCCTAGCAGACAAAGAATGACATCATCTCTCTGGAGGTTATACTAGCAATTCCCCCTGAGCTCTGCTGCGGGCACTTGGGAGCATGCCCACCTCCGCTGCTGTGTACGAGGTGCCAGGCTGGGTGGGCATTGATCCGAGTGGGTGCCCACCCTTCTTCAGCATATACACGTGTCCCAGGGGGTGGGGGCCAGGCGTGTAAAATCTCTCTTTTTCACTCATTACGATGCCTTATGTTTGTTTTAAGTTTGGGGAAACTACACGATTTGTATTGTAAATGATTTGATCTCTAAAATGTTCCATGCAGTATATTTTTCTGCTTGCTTTCTTGCTTCTCACAAACTCTCGTCTCTCTTCTTTTCTTCCTGGCCTGCTGCATCAGGAGCTGCTGAAACCTTCACAGGTACTACTTTGCCTGTTTTCTCGCCTCTTCTCCGTTGTACGTGATTGTCTGCTCATCTCTGCTTATTAACATTGGACCTTTTTTCTTGAGAAAGGAGGAGAGAGACGCACGGTGTAGATCGATGGTGTTGCTTTCATTTTTGATTCTATCAGTCAACATTTCTTTGTCTTTACAAGGTTAATTGGTTGCCCCATTCGTTTGTTGTTCTGAGAATTATATATTTTTTAGCTCCTTACAAAGTCAATAAAGTCACAAAAGCACTCAGTCTTTTTTAATGAGTTTGCAGTTGATTCTCACCACCGGTGCAGTTGGCCTGGAGCCAATTAGATATACGCTGACGCTTAACAGCTACAAAACTTGGTAAACCCGCGCATGCTAACACACAATGCTGTGAGTTTTCTTTCATGGACAGAGGAGTGCCACCACCAATTTTGGCCACATGTGCCACAATACGAGACTGTCCAAATGGGACCACTGATTATTGTACACCAAGCTGGTGACACTCCGTTGTCATGGCTTTACCATTCAGTAAAGGTTTTCCTCATTACGGGCCAGTGTAGCATCACCATGATTGGGATGTAGTTGCTCACAGTCCAAGGAATTTTATCGTTGCTATTGATTTCAAGTTTGTGCCTTCCCCTTGAATTTATAATTGATGCTTTGTGCAGACTTTCAGAAATGAACTTTTCATGTGTGATATTTATATTTGCTTCATGATGATGTGAGCTGCTCCTTTCAACTCGAAAAAAAAAAAAATTCCAGTCCTTTTTGTGTTAGCCAATCATTTAACAAGAGTTTTACACATAGGGAATCAAGTTGGTCAAATTAGTCAGTCAGACACTTTCTGAAACCTCCCCGTGCAAAAGTTGCAAAAGTTTTAATTACAGTTTACCCTATAAGACTTAAATCCCTGTTTGCCTGTGAAGGAGCATTTCATCCTGAGGATCAGGCTCTAATGACTGAGCGGTAGAAAGAGACACAGCGGGGAGAAAGAGGGAGCATCAGAGACAGAAAAGTTTTATTGTTAATGAGGTGCTGTCGTGCCGCTTGTTGCTGCCGTACGCGCTGACTCAAGACAATTGGACGCTGGCCCGTGCTGCTTTTGATGTTGAAAAATACAACAACAAAGAACGAATCAAAGCAGCGCCAAATGTGAGGTGCCTGAACCTTGCATCTTCTTAACTTTTGCTAAAATTGGTGTGGTTTAGTTTCGCTGACCAAGGATAAGCATGCGTTTGCAGACACGGTCAATGGGATCATTGAGCCAACCTCGTTTCATGTTTCGTGCCGAACCAACATATTTTGCTACAAATGTCCTTGCTACAAACCATCGTAGCGCTGCAACTACTGATTATTTTAAGAATCGATTAATCTGTTGTTTATTTTGTTGATTAATCGATGAATCAGCTTCAAATAAATGTTTTTCATTTCCACCCCTTTATTCAAAAACAGCACATTTCAAATTGACAATGCAGAAAATGTACAAACAAATGAATTATGATTGAAAAAAATATGCTTTTTTTTTTGTTTGTTTTTGCCAACCTAAAAGCCGATGTTTTTCATTTACCACAAAGATAATCAGTCCACTTTCATGGATGACGACAGAAACTAATATTTAGAGCTGAAATTTGGAGTATTTGGACAATTTTAAATGGAAAAAAAAAGTATCGGAATGATTCATCAATTATCAAAAATGTTTATTGATGAAATTGAAATTCAATTAGTGGATTCATCATTGTAGCTCTAAACTATAGTTTCGTACCATCCAGCTGTCGAGTATAGCCAGTTCCGTGTTGACGGCGATCGGGTTTACCAGTCAGGAGGACCGCATTTGGAGACGGCTGCTGGAAACGGCACCTTCCAACCAAAATGTATGTTTTGCCACACATTTTTCATTGGATTCAATCACTCATCAGATGAACAGGTGGCTGATGCAAATATGAGCAGCGCCAATCGGGCCTGAACATCGAATTGTCGTCACTTTTTCTGAAATCACTTGGTTTTAGCTCTCTTTTGACGTTTGAGTGCCAGAGCCCCCTCGATCGCGCGTCCTCTTTGGCTGTGCATCGGACTCGCTCAGTATGTTGTGATGCGGCAAGAGGCAGGCAGCCATGTGTAGAGATACAGACACTTTACTCTTCCAGACAGCTGCTGGAATGAGTGTGCATTTATCAGCCAGTCATCTGTGCCCAAATCACAACCCCGCCCACTCGCACCACCACGAACACCACCACGACCACCACCCACCATCCAGGATTAATGACTGTCTCTCCTAATTTGCACCCAATCATGAGCGGCATGCCGAGGCAATTGAAAATGTTTACTCCAATCGCCAAAGTCCTCCATGTTGCACAAAGTGGGCCGTTTTTACTTTGATGGGATTGCTAATCAAGGCCGTGTTATTTATGTGTTTTTTGGCATTGGAGATGAGCCTAGGCTAAGAAGGATGCTGGAACGTCACCAACCTTGCTTGGGGCTGTGGAGGATTTATTTACAGTTGCTTTCTCTGTGACCAGCAGATTGGGAGCCAAGGGTAACCTTGCTTTGCACTGCCAGAAATGTTTGACTTTCATATCTCGGAATGAAACAAACCATTTTGGTTTTCACAAAACTTCAAACGCTGCACGGCACATTTGCTTTCATGTATAAAATCATCAAAATGCAGTGGCGGGCTGTGCATGTGACACCTTGGACCTTCAATGAAGACTTCATACTTTTCTTTACATCACCACAATCAAATTTTTACTTCCACCATTGTCGCAATTATAGAAGTACGGAAAATACGGTACATTTAAATTAATTGCCCGGCCCTAATAAGAAGCATGTTTATATAATGGTAATTACTTGATCCATTCAATTTCCAAAATTCAAACTTTGTGGGACAATACGCTCAACAGGCACATTAGAACTCACCTGAAAATTTGTGATTCATATTATATTAATATTCATATGTAAATCGCCCTGATCTCCAAACCATGAATCAGTGACATTAAAAGCACGTCATCTGGATTGTCGTATAGAAGTTTGACGTTATTCCCTGCTTTATCTGCTGACATTTCCTCTGTTTTGACTCATTAACTCGCTTTTGTCCTGAACCGACGAGCCTGGCAGCAGAGCAGAATCAAACAGTCGGCTGATTGCATCACACGATTAGTCTGACGATGTTTTTTTTTCTTTTTCTTCCCACAAGGGGGGTTAATTTCTTATTGCGGGAGTTCACGTAGAATCATGTTAGTTTGCCTGTCTGTTCCCATTGTCTCTATGGCGGCGAAACAAAATGCACGGCCCTCGTTTTATTTTTTTCCTTTTATAATTACTCTCTTCATAGTAAATGTCAGAAAGCAATCGAGGTTCGTGTGACGACTCGAGCATGTAAACATGCTTTTGATGTTTGCCCCTGCGTCTGCAGCTGATAGCGTTGCGCCTCTACCGGTGTGAATCGGGAGACATTCTAATGTATTCCTTGGGTAAAAAGAGCACAAGGTGACATTAAATTATCTCCCCGAAAACAGCAAAGGAAGAACAAAAGGCATTTTTGTGTGCGTATGAGAGGTGTGAGTTACGACGACAAGGTCTCGGGAAAGCGCTTGTGTACCGAGAGGCTCTCCGAAGATCTTTTCCATGCCAAGAGATAGACGACAGCACACTGAGCACACATTGGTCACATGGATGCTCAGATGGAGGGCTCTGATAAAGCTTTAGCCCATCAACGCCATCCAGCTCCACCTCCTCCTTTCATTCTCGTTTGAAGATGATATCGTGTCAATCGATATAGTGGAAGGAAATACACTGCGGTACCACACGGTGTCTATGAAAGTGAATGAGAAACACATTAAGCATACGTGAGGGCAATATTTCCCTAAGAGAATGTGACCAATTATTTCTTACACCAGATTCCAATGGAATATGCCTTGACTAGTCTGACAATGGGGAAATGCCAGTTTTACAGCAAGCAGCACACAAGAATAATAAATGAGCATAAGATGTCTTCATCAGAATCACTGTCACCATTGAAATGTAGCACAAGAATGAAACTCTGAGGTCTGAGGATAAATATTCGTAATCATACCAGTGCAATGATAGGTTTGTTAAAATATCTCTCCCTTATTTTATGTATTTTTTCCCCCATTGGATGGATGTGATTTTGACATGTCACACATACTGCTGTGCAGAGCTGAACAATAAATCGGATTCAAATTGTCATCACAATGTAGTAGAAGGCAATTTTCACAAAAACTGCACCCTGGGGAAAAAACAAGAAACCTCTGCACCCGTGCGGTCAGTAGGCTGTATTCATATTTTATTTATCTATTTAAATTGTGTTGAGATAAGTTCAGTGCTAAGTGTGCAGTCCATGTTTACATGTCGTTTCACTAGATGGAGATACACTAAAGACAATACAATACAATACAGCTTTATTTCTGTCGGAACTTTCACAACCGCTACAGATGAAACAAAGCGCTCTACAGAACATTTAAAATTCTACGTCCAAGAAATTAGAATATTGATCCATATATAAGGTGCAACGGATTAAAAGGCACACTGTCGTCTTTTGACTGTACCTTATACTACTTAGGAGGAGAAATATTATGACAGTTTTAAACAAATTACTGAAGAAATCTTTCTAATGTGAAATGCATACCTTGGCTCTTTCAAGGTTGGAGAACACTGATTTATGGAAGTGAATGTCTCAACTTTACTGGAGTATTCAAACCTGATGTTGTATCGATACCGTATCGTGAAATATAGCAAGACGATATATTGGAATATCGATATATTTTTCCACCTTTTCTAGTTCCGCTTTATATTTCACCCTCTCGTTTTGCTGCTGCTCTCCAGCTTTTGCTTTGTCGGCAGCCAGGCTTGCAGCCCATCTGGCGCTGACTCACAGAGGACCCAGCATTTGGATCCAGGGAATGGGGTGGGTGGTGGTGGGGATGAGGGGTGCTGGATCAATAGCGACAAACATGGCACTCGTATATTAAATGGATTAGACTGTGGCTGCGCAATCTCCACAAGGCCTGTTTGTGTAGCGTCGCATTGTTGCGTCGTGTTGGCGAAAGAAGCGCAAATATTTGCGAGGTGGTAAATGTCCAGACGGTAATGTGTGTGTGTGTGTGTGTGTGTGTGTGTGTGTGTGTGTGTGTGTGTGTGTGCGTGTGTGTGTGTGTGTGTGTGTGTGTGTTGAAGTGGAAGGTCAGAACTTGGCAACAGACAACGTTTCGGTGGTGGAGGGCGAGATGGCCACCATCAGCTGCAGGGTGAGGAACAACGACGACTCGGTCATCCAGCTGCTCAACCCCAACAGACAGACCATCTACTTCAAGGATGTCCGACGTAAGTCAGTGGAACACGATCAAGCAACAGACTCAAGGTGGTACTGATTATGTGACGTAATACGCCAACCCCGTCATCCCCAATCCCCCTCTCCCCCGCACAGGTCATCTCTATTTTGTCCCTGACTGGGACTGTCCGATTATGGGGAGGAAAAAAAATGATAATCAGAATTATATCGATTGCTATTGAGATCACGATTAATAAACATGATTTTTTTTCATTGATTGAAAAACGAGAACGCATTCAACTAGCGAAAGTTCCAAGTTGCAAAATGCCCTTGAGTATTGTTCGACCTGTCTGTGTGTACCTACAGCGTTTGCCTGTGAATATTTATTACACTGTGTTCCAAATTATTATGCAAATTAGGTTTCTGATTTTTGTAAATCGTCGATACAAATGGCACTCACCATAATTTTCAGGTCATCAACTTTTACAGAATAACTTCAATGTTTTCAATGTGAATTGTGACGGTTGTATTTGCAGCCTTTGCTGAAATCCAAAAACAGGTCAGGTTCGATTTTAACGTTGGGCCTTTTATTTGATCGCAGCTTCTCAAGTCTTGCATCCATTGAACTTGTGAGTTTTTGCAGATTCACTGCTTGAATTTTTTTGCATGCAGTATATCAGAATAGCCTCCCGAAGCTGCTTTTTGGATGGGCACAGTGCTGTGCATAATAATTTGGAACTGTGCATTTTAACACCAACTATATTTTTATTTTTGACATAAATACTGTTATCATCGGGAGCTTTGTTTAAAAACATTCAAATTATTCTCAGTTCAGGACTTGAAAATTATGCTGAGTGGCATTTGCGTAGACTATTTGAGAAAAACATCAGTTACAGAATAATTTGGAATGCGGTGTACAACCAATTATTCCAAGCATACAGAAATAACCACAGGGTAATAAGCTGCTTGTTTCACCTGCACTGGTAAATTTCTCACCATGACATTTAACTCTGAAATCCGCTGTTAAAATGACACAATAAAAAAAACATTGTTCGAAACCTGTCAAGAATGTTTAAAATGTTGCACACCAACAAGGTTTGTACTTCACTATAGATGCCACAACAATATGGCAGCAAAGAACGAAATGAAGCTCCACAACTTACTTTAACATTGTTCCTTGGCAGGAAGATTCCACAAGATGGTGCCAGTAAATAACGGAGGATCGATTACAAAAGTTGAAAAATAAAATAACATCAGCAAATAGTTGACTCCATAAGCGAATATGAAGCGGGAAAGTGTGTACTATTGTACATTATAAAAGCATACGTTGATGCTTTTTAATTTATTATTTTGCTTCATTGCAATGGACCTGGTGCTGGTCCTTCTGGTATACATCCCTTGGTTGTGTGGGACCAGTAAAATACAAACATTAGGACATTACTTACTGCAGTAATCTTTTTTCTTTTTTTTTTTCTTTTTTTTTTTTTTACAAAGGATAACGAATATAATTGTCAATATAAATGTTCAAATATCCGTTGCCTCAAGCATTAAAACAATGCAACTTCATCCTTTGCATGTTTTTTGCATTGTTGTCATGGTATAAGAACGATTATTTTACATTCAAATGGAAAGGCAATGACAGCACATTTTTATTTTATTGTCTTGAGATGATGATGGTGATGATGTGCAGCCCAGTCTCACACTGTTAATCAATGACTGGTTTATCAGTCGTTGTAGTAGGTCACAAGTCAGAGCCTCCTCCTTATTAATTTTTCAGTAAAGGTTATCGCACATCTTGATGAAAAAAATCAGCCATACTCCTACTGTATTTTGGGCAAATATCCTGACATATTGGCTATGTATGGTTTCAATGGTGATTTGTGTTGGCCTTGAGCTTGGTTTCTGCATTTATTACAGACAGCTCAATTAATTGTCGAAAATTTAATGAGATTGTTCAACAAAACTTTAATGAGTGGACGACAGAAGTTTTTTCAATTTCTTTTTAAAATGTATTTTATATTTATTTCTGAACACGGTGTGTTTAAATTATCAATCCATTTTCTAATCCGCTTATTCTCAGGAGGGTCGCGCGGCATGCTGGAGCCTCAAACTCACACTTAGGAACACTTCTTTAGAGCAATGGTCCCCACCCTCCGGGGCGTGGACCGGGACCGGTCCGTGGGTCTTTTGGTACTGGGCTGCACAGAAAGAATAAATAGCTTACATTACTTCCGTTTTATTCATTTCGGAATCTGAAAGCTGTTTTCTTTTGAAAATTTACCGGATTCTCCGTTACATCCGTCTACAGTGTGTCACTCTTGACGCAGTTCAAGGTGCGCTTCTCGGTCACGCAAGAAATGAAACCCGGGAGCTAGCAAAATGAGTAAAAAAACAAACGTCTTTGGGAAGGGGAAAGGGCTCAGCCAGAAGACAGACGAGAAGCCTACGACTTTCCAAGAAAAAGAAAGCTACATTTAATTGACAATATCCGGAGTCCTACTTAAAATACGCATTTATCTCAACGGGAGATTCCCACGCATCAAGCCCACTCTGCATAATATGCGGCGATGGTGAGTCGTATTTTTCATGCATTTTGTATCTTATTTTGAAGGCAGGTTTAAACATTACCATCGCGACCAGAGTGTTGCGGCCAGATAGGACGCTCCTTTTGTCGTGATTCATGTTTATTATTATGTTTCGAAAATACCATCGTTTTCATGCAGGTCACGTTATATTATTTTGTTGTATTTATCCGTCACACCTTCAAGGCTGGTCCCTGAAAATATTGTATTGACATTAAACCGGTCCGTGGGGCAAAAAAGGTTGGGGACTGCTGCTTTAGAATGTTCCATCAACCTCCCATGCATGTTTTTTTTTTGGGGGGGGGATGTGGGAGGAAACTGGAGTGTCAGGAGAAAACCCACACAGGCATGGGGTGAACATGCAAGCTCCACGCGGGAAGCCCGGAGCCGGAATTGAACGCTGCACCACTGTGAGGCGGATGTGCTAACCTGTCGCTGACCGTGCCGCTCTGGACTGTGATGTACTTGTGTTCTATGTCAAAGGCTTTGTCTAGTGTACTTTAAGGCAGCGGTCCCCAACCTTTTTTGCCCCACGGACCGGTTTAATGTCAGACAATATTTTCAGGGACTGGCCTTTAAGGCCGGATAAATGAAACAACATAATATGATATGACCTGCATGAAAACTGTGGTATTTTCTAAAAATAATTAATAAACATGAATCATGACACGAGGAACGTCCTCTCTGGCCGCAGCACTCTCTGGTCACTATGGTAATGTTTAAACGTGCCTTCAAAATAAGATACACTACAAAGTGCATGAAAAATACGACTCACCATCGCCGCATATTACGCAGCGTGGGCTTGGTGGGTGGGAATCTCCCGTTGAGATAAATCTGTATTTTAAGAAGGACTCCTACTGTCTATTAAATGTAGCCTTCTTTTTCTTGGAAGTCGTAGGCTCCTCTTCTGTCTCCTGGCTGGGTCTTTTCCCCTTCCCAAAGAAACTTTCCCAAGACGTTTGTTTTTTTTCTCATTTTGCTCACTCCTGGATTTCATTTTAGCGATAACCTATCATGTGACCGAGAAGCCCTGCGTCAACAGTGACATACTGTCGACGGATGTAACAGAGAATCTCGTAATTTTTCAAAATAAAACATCTTTCAGATTCCAAAATGATTGAAACAGAAGTAATGTAAGTTATTTATTCTTTCTGTGCGGCCCGGTACCAAATGACCCACAGACCTGTACCAGTTTGCGGCCCGGGGTTTGGGGACCCCTGCTTTAAGGGATTCTCTAAAGTATGCATTTTTGTCCACATCTTTTGTGAATAGTGGAGCACCTGTGAAAAAGAAATGATTTGTTTTGTCACCCATTACGTGAGCAGCTGGAAAGCTTCGGCTGCCGAGCCCGCCTTCTTTGCGTCGTATGCGCGCACAACGTGATTTCCATCTGTCCTTGACTTTTGCCACTTTAGCACAAGTCATTAAGCTCAGGAAGCAGGCGAGATTAATATGAGATAATTCTCCACCGGGCCATAATGGGAATACTTTTGTGTCCTTGTCACTGTTCGATTTTACGATAATCTCTTAGATTAGGAGATTGAATGTTATGATTATGCATGAGCATATGGGCCTTGTCTATTTTTCACGTTTTTGTTTTTTTTTTCTTTCCCCACTTGCGCTTGTTTCTCTCGTTTGTGTCTGGGATATGAGCCAGCCTTCAAGGTGATGGAGAACATTTGTGTCTATAATGCAGCCCAGCTGTTAGCTCGCAAGTTTTGCTCGTAAGAGACGTGCGCTGTCTTGTCCTGGTTTTCCAAAAGCATCATGGGAGTTGCAGAATATATTGTCACAGCATGCAATAGAGTCTGCATTTTTTTTCATACTGAGCCTTTCACACTGAACCCACAAAAGTGCTTTAAGATGTCAAGAATCACGTACGCTAAGCACTTGCTATGCAAGCAACATGGTGCATTCATACTTTCACAATGTAGGGAACTTGTATTTTCCGAAATACTACTTTATATTTGTAATAGTACTGGAGCCTATCCCTGAAAAGGATACCCTTCTCGAAGAAAGGAAGAAAGACAGATACCCATTCACACAACAGCATCATGATCACCACCTCTCAAGAGCAAAAAAACACATTCATACTGCTGTGAGTAAATAAAAATTACCTTACAGGTTGAGGCAGGGACAGTCTTGTCAAGACGAGGCGTTTATTGTATGAGATCTATGCGAAATGACACGCAATTTGGCAGAGCTGACATCTGTGAAGGGAAAAATGAAGGTTTATCCGAGGGTCTCTGTGGATGAGGCGACACTGTTATTTATTCACTGCAGCGCGCTTCTGAAGGCGACTGACTTTGAAAAAGGTAGATTTTAAATGGCTGAAAACGTATTCCCAATCTTGTTTCAAACGTCTGTGTGATCGCAAAGTAATTCAACCAAATGCTAAGGCAACGAGAGGGAGTGATTCACAACTGAAAATTAAGTCAGAAACGATTTTTTATTTTATTTTTTTTGAGATGTATAGAGAACTAAATTAACTCAAAGGTAGGTGGGTTGATAAATACGTAGATGCATTGCCAGACAGACAGACGAACAATTGACATAAAATAAGGAGTCCTAGTAGCGATCCTTGTTGTACACCATCCTTTTTTTCGCTAATGTTTTGGGTCAATATTTAGAGAAAACTGAACAAAGGCACAATTACATCAATACCAGACGTATAACATAGTTTGTGTCCTCCAGACAAATCAATACGTAGGAATTTGTAAATGGTGATTCTCGGCTTGACGAAGGTCGAGGATGCACTCCATGATTTTCATTTTGACCTTGCCAAGAGGACATCGTTGAACTGAATGGTAACTTTTTTTTTTTTTTTTTTTGGCGGGGTCATGATGGTTGTGTTCCTTTCGCTCCGGAATGCAAATAGTACTGTCTCTGTCTCCTAGTCAACGAACCTGATACCTAACAAACAGGTCAGATAAAAATCAATTGTCTGTTTTTGTTGTTTGGGTCATGACAAAACTGTTCCTCCTGCCAAATGCATGCAGTCCCGCCATCTTAAATTAGAGTCTGCACACAACTATTTCTATTTTGTTTTATTTTTTTTCCTGTTTGAGTCCCAGAATCAAAAATCGTACAGACCCACCACGTTACCCTAACACAAACCAGGAAATAGCCTGGTAGCTAATGTCACTTTTATTGTCTGTTTTTATTGTATGTGTGTGCCAGGAAGTAGCCAAACCAATAACAAGAAAACCAATCGTTATCAGTAGTCAGCTGCTTTTTTTTTAACATTTATGTACAAAAGCAAGATTCCCAAATCCAGTTTAAACACTTAATAATTGCAATGACATCAAATGTAAAGCTAAATATTTCTATAAAAGTAGGATAAGCCAATTTAGCTTGCTTAAATACTTGGAAATTGACTTGAACTTTAAATTACAATGCCTTTATAAGGACAGGTTCCACTTTGAAAATTATCTACTTGACAAGTAGTTAATATGCTAATGCTATGCGTACTCTTCCTTAGGTGTGTGATTATTCCACGTTCTTATACAACCTGATGGCAGGAACATACATTTTTTAAGTGTACTCGTAAGCACTTTAGCTCTCGCGTCGTTGCTCGTGCTGTTGTTTAATTTCCACCCGGCGTCACGGGGGTGTCAGGATTTCCCTCCCTATCAGGTGTTGTGACTCTCCAAGTTACACGTGCGACGTTGTTCCCCTCTGAGTCCTCCGCAAGAGCTCTCAAATTATATCGGGGGAGGAGATGGGATTTCATGTTGATGCTGCCCCGAGACCTTGAGTAATGATCATGATAATAACTGCCGAGCCTGATGGGAATACCAAAAACGCCTTCCGCGCTTTAAGAGGCGGCAGCAGCAAGGAGTTGGCTATCTCTGCAAAGGACCTCATAAGGAGCTCAGGTCAGAGCATCAAATGCAGCCCCCACTGATCCAATCAGCCAAAGATGTTTATGTAAAAAGAGCACACTGGCAAGAAAAGATGGCTTCAACCGAGCATGCTAACGTTTACTAGAATGTAATCCATTGGTATTGACCTGAAGTCTGCTATCGTTGGGATGAAGGCATATCTTTCAGAAAAACACGCGTAATACATTTGCAATTAATGATTCAGGCGTTGATTTGCTCACTTTTATTTACTTGTGCCAAACGCCGCATACACTGAAGTCGAATCTTACTGCTGAAGTGTAACGTACGCACTCCCTCTCACTCTTCCACTTGCATATTACATGTGCCGTATGCACTCCTCTCACCCCCTTGCACCCTTCATCTTGCTATTTATCTCACTTGTAACTTGTACCTTATGCACTCCCTCCCTCACCTGTCCTCCCACACTTGTAAGGAGCACCGCATACACTCCTTCCTTTCACTGTGTCTTACTCGTGCCGCATACTATACTTGCTCCGTCCTCCTCTCTCCTCGTTTTACTTGTGAAGTGTTATGTATGCACTCCCTCTCACTCCTCTTCTGACTACATCCCAGCCTTCATGTCATTTTATCTTGCGATGTGTACAATACAATACATCCTGATTTATATAGCGCTTTCACAACAGCTGCAGCTGTAACAAAGCGCTGAACAAAACAGCTCGCATAAAGTAATATAATAAACACAACACACAACATAAAAACACAGTGTAACAGCGTAACGTATGCACTCCTACATCCCTCCCCTCACATGTGACATGAATTGGAACATGTATCACTCCCTCGCAACCCTCCTCTCACTTTCTTAGTTGGGATGGGTACAGCATGCACCCCCTCCTGCCGCTCTTCTCACTTGATCTTACAATGTGCACCATACGCAGTCCTTTTCATTCTTTTAATCCTCCATATTACATGTAGCGTATGCGTCCCAATCCTTCGTCTCCCTTTTTCTTCCATGGAACTTGTACCATGTGCACTCCCCAA
This sequence comes from Hippocampus comes, assembly GCF_001891065.2. NCBI lineage: Eukaryota > Metazoa > Chordata > Actinopteri > Syngnathiformes > Syngnathidae > Hippocampus > Hippocampus comes. The sequence goes on along the minus strand of NW_017805453.1, from coordinate 1,592,024 downwards.
CTTCTCCTCTCACACCTATTTGTAACATGCACTGCATGCACGCCCAAACATGGCTCATCTCACATGCGAAGTGTGCAGTCTGCGCTCCCTCACACATTCATTCATTCATCTTCCGAACCGCTTGATCCTCACTACCCACTCCAGGGGTGTTGGAGCCTCACTTTTTAGCTTATTTGCGACAGGCGGGGGATCTCCCTCACACAATGTCTCTTATTTGCTAGGTGTAACATACGTACGCTTTCCCACTCCATCCCGCACTTGGTGTCACTTTTTAGCTTATTTGCGACATGTACCAGATGCAGTCCCCCAACGCTCCTCTCAGACCTGATATTAATTGGAACGTGTAGCGCGTTCACTCCATCCCAACCCTCCTATCACGTTTTTTAATCCTACTTGTAACATATTCACAATCTAACATGGTACGCATACATGTCAACTGACAATGTGTCGCCCTGACCTCGATGACTGCCTTTATCACAAAGTTAGCTCATTTTTCGTGTTATCTTTTGTACTGAAGAGACGTGATAATTTCACCCCTTTCCCTGATCAGCTGTTGTTCTTCTGCCTTTTCCTCCAACGGCTTTCGTCATGCTTCTGACTGTCGGCCTTACATTGAAGTCGTAGGGTGCCACCTGTTGCTTTGGCGTCCGCTTGACAGCCTGTCAATGCATTTTTATGCGGACTAAGAATTTTAACAAAACAAGCTGCTGAAATGTTTTTAATGTTTTTTTTTCTCCAGTAGCTTTAATGTATTAATATTTTTCGAATTGAAGCGAAATGGACCCATACATGACAAGGAACAGCAGTCTGTTTTAAGAGTTGCCTGCTTGTTAGGAGCCCTCATGAGCGCCCCTCTCACGTTTCTGTCTTGGCGGGTGCTTCTCCGACTGTGAAGCTACTTTATAAATCCAATCGTATGAATCACTTTGAAGCCGACTTTTCTTTGACTCAATTAAGGAGAGAGCTTGCAGAGCGTCTTGCGCTCCTCCCCATCTCATTTTCGCCCCCTGCCTCTTTTGTCTTCCTGCCCCCTCGCGCTCATTTTGAGCCCTCGCTGTTTTGCACGGGACCTTTTTCTCACGTTGCTACGTGGCTTCTCATGATGTGTCCTGTGGCCCCCCGCTCACAGCCCTGAAGGACAGCCGGTTCCAGCTGATGAATTTCTCTGACAATGAACTGCGGGTGTCCCTGTCCAATGTGTCGCTCTCCGACGACGGACGCTACGTGTGCCAGCTCTACACTGACCCCCCTCAGGAGGCCTACGCCGACATCACCGTCCTAGGTAGGTATGAGGCACCGGTACGTGTGCCTCACTGTTTTGATTTTGTTTGATTATTTTTTAACTTGTGAAATATTAAGTATGCACTCCCTCCTGCTCATTCTGTCAAACTTATTTTTTAAAAAAAATCTTACTAGTGTTGGGTAGCGTATGCACTCCCTCCGACCCCCCCCTTCTTCCGTACAGCTCACATGTGAAGTGTACAGTATGCACTCCCTCACAATTTTTTTATCTTAATTTTTCGGTGCAGTCGATGCACTTGCTCTCACTCCTGTTTTTATATTTTCTCATTCCCCATGCCTTAGTTGTGTCAGTCCCTCTCATCCCCTTAACCCTACATGTCACTTCGTATGCACTCCTTCCCATTCGTCTTCGGAGTTTTGTCATCTTTCCTTTCATGTGCACCACATGTGCTCCCTCCCACAAATTCGTTGACTTACTTTTCTTTTTTTTTTTTTTTTTAATCTTATCTTGCTGCTTTATGGATAGTAGTCATCTTTGATCCAGTCATCTTTAGCAACCGAAACAAAATGTCAGCCAATTAAGGGCCCTCAGTGCGAAAAAGGAGCAGATGCTCAAACCGATGGTGTCTGCCGCATCGGTCTTGGCAGCTGTGTTGACTGTGTGAATTCCAGTGAATGTTGACTTGGCTGTTCCCAAACCATTCCCTTTTGAGAGTCAGCTGTGCCTTCACTGTGATGCTTTGGGGCAAAATGATTCTAGTTAAGCTTTATTATACACGCCAACATCCCGGCGATGAATGAAAGGAATTAAAAGCCCTTTAAAGTAATTGCTTTTCTTGTACAATTGAGGCCGACAGTGGCAGCATTTTTCTCCTAAACTGAGGGTTGCATTGAAGAGTCCTTGGAATGAACCCCCCTCTGACTTTTGGCTTTCAAGCGACGAGAGTTCAGCCCGATGACTAATTTGAGGAATAAGGGAAGAGTATCCTGCGTTCAATGCATGGAGGAATTATTTGGCTTCATGCGCGAAGACTTTATTTCATATTTAAATCTTGACTTATTCATCCTTTTCTGTGAGTTCGGCTGAAGCGTTCAAAGGCGAATGCAGCAAACTTTTCAAACTTGTTTGGGCCACAAGGACACACTGGAAAGAACTTACAATAAAGTTTTTGCTGGAAACTGTTGATAGAATTTTATTGTACTGAATTTCCACCTTAGTAACATTTATCGTAATTGTATGATTGTCAAGCTTTTGCAACTTACAGTAGGGACATAGAATACGCAGAGCAAGGTTATCATCGTTCATGAAAACGGATGAAAAAATAAATCAAGACGGGGAAAAAACATGTAAAATGAAAACAAGTGCTTTCAAGAAACAACAACTGGCTTCAACAAAATGTCAACTTCACAAAACTAAAACTAGCTATAATTATCGCAAAAATGTCATTTGTTTTGAAATTTGTAAATTAATTTCTGAAATCAGCTTTTGGTGTGAATCCATCCATCCATTTTCTGATCCGCTTATCCTCACGAGGATCGCGGGCATACTGGAGCCTATCCCAGCTGTCTTTGGGCAGTAGGCGGGGGACACCCTGAAACGGTTGCCAGCCAATTGCAGGGCACACAGAGACGAACAACGATCCATGCTCACAATAACAACCAGGGACAATTTAGAGTGATCAATTAACCTTGTATGTATGTTTTGGGAATGTGGAAGGAAATTGGAGTACCCGGAGAAAACCCACACAGGCACGGGGAGAACATGCAAACTCCACACAAGAATTTAAAAAACAAAAGTCAAACTGAAATAAAAACTAAAACGTGAAATTCCCAAACTATTATAACTCCAAGCAGGCACGATGCAGAGGTTTGATTTTTCCATTGGTTTGTGTTCCTAAATTTCAAATTTGAGAGGTTATCCAAAAGTCATGTGGGTTGTCAAAATATTCATAAGGCAGTTGGCGCTTGTATTTTATTATCCACCCTGTGTATCCTTGTCCAATATACGAGCATGTGCATCCTCATAACTGGAGCCGTTATTTTTTGCATCAGTGCCCCCGGGAAGCCCGATCATCGAGAGCCGCGAGGACGTGGTCAGCGAGGGCAACGAGACGGAGCTAACCTGCACGGCCAGCGGCAGCAAGCCAGCAGCCTCCATCAGATGGATGAAAGGAGATGAGGAAATGACAGGTAGGTCCAAATTCAAGTCTCAACATGACTTCATGCCCTCTTGCCTGCCACTAGCAGCTGCATCTGAGAAAAAAATGTGCCTCATACAACATGTACATGGATGGTGGTTGATGGTTGGAGCAGAGGAGCAAATTATTTTCCGTGATTAGTATCTTAGTAGCATATGCACTCCCTACCTCCTCTGGCACTTTTTTTCATATTACATTGACGTGTCGTACAGTACGTACTCCCTAGCACTCCCCTTCGACTTTATTTGTGATGTATACGATAGGAGGGTTCTTGCAACTCCAAAAGACTCGCTTTTAAGGAGAAAAAAAAAAAAGAAAAGACGGCATGCTGGCCATTAAAATTGGATCGTTGAAGAGCGCAAGCACACATTAGATTGATCAATCATTTGTCGAAACAGTAGGCCGATATGAGGACTGACTGTTCTGACGCACGATCGGGGGTGGAACGCGCTCTCCAAGTGCCAATTTCACAGTGGCCAACTTTATATAATCCACAGGTGGAGATCTTTCAGGTCCCTACAAACATATTTTGCACATATTTTGGACTCCAGTGTGTCCATTATGATTCTGCCATATAGACCGTGCAGCTCTCATGCGCCTAGTTTAAAGGGAATGAGAGGAGTGGCTTTGACTGGTCAGGAATTAAGTCGGCTGAGTTCACTCCCACAATGGCGTAAACAATAGATTCCTAAACGAACCCAGTAAAAAAACAAATAAATAAATGTGAGAATAAAGTTGTACTTACAGTTCTGATGTAAATTAAAATATAACTGAGAGAATACATTTTTGAGGACAAAATCTTACTTTTGATTCGAAACTGTAGTTAATACAATTCAAAGTATTGTAATAGTTTTAATTACAAAAATATAAATACAATTTAATGGAAAATAAAATTTCGCCAGTATGTTACATAATTTTGATATTTTCTGAATGAGTTCCACACTGTGGTGGTTTCTGGTATCTGAGTGATATTTTGCAGTCAGCAATGGAAACCACCACCTAGCTCCTGAAAACAGGAGGCGAGGGTGGGGGTGAGGGGTGTGTGCCAGTGGCACAATTAAACATAGGACCTTGGTCGCTGGGTCCAAAAATGAAAACATGAGGGTGAGAGGTTTTGTTTTGAGGTCTGTTTGTTGTTACGGTCCACTTGCATTTAGGGCCAGAAGGGCAATGATCACTCACTTTGGGCAGATAGAGAGTGCCAAGATTTTTCATTGAAAAACCTCAGATGAACTTGTTGAGGATTGTTTGGCCTTAGCTAAGTTAGCCTTCGCTCCCCTGAGAGCCATTCCATTTTCTTATTTACTGTTTTTGCTTGCTCAGCAGAAGAACTCAGTGATCAAGCCACCCGTTAAGAGCATCTTGTTGCTGAATGTTTCTCATAAATCATCAGCCTCTGCGGCTCGTGGTGTGATTTCAAATTCCCCAAATATTTACTCTCACGGTTCTGTTAAACAAGTTGAATGCTGATGGAATGGCATGGCGATAAATCTGTTTGTGTTGCCATGAAAGACTCTAGACCAGTGGTTCTTAACCTTGTTATAGGTACCGAACCCAACCAGTTCATATGCACATTCACCGAACCCTTCATTTGTGAAAAATAAAAAGATTTTTTTTTTTTTTTTTACAAATTCAAGACATAAAAATAAAAACACATTCATTAAAAACAGAAAAAAACCCTAAAAACGCTTAGTATAAGTATAAAGTATACGTTTTTTAATTGTGCACAAAATGAACCAGCCAGTGACGGCCAAGCGGGCGTGTCATAACTGACATGTTGAGTCGGGTGTGTCTTAAACTCCATGGCAGAAGCGCTGTCGAACCCCTGAGACTGATTCACCGATTCGATCGAACAGTTTGAGAACCACTGCTCTAGACACTGCAAACTTGCAGTCACTGTTTTGAATTCACATTTTTGCATTTCATTTTCATTTCCGCATCTTGGGCTAGTGCACAGAGGTATAACCTCGCAGTGTGGAATCGTCTTTATTGCCTCTCAGTTATGATTAAGGGTCATCAGTTTTTCATTAGTGCGCAGCAAGGGGAGGAATATTCATTTTTGTTCTTTCGTATTTACCCAGAGTGGATCTGTGCGTGCCTGTTGTCAAATTCATTGGTTTTGTCATGAGACGAAATATTTAGACATGGTCCAGTTGATGGATGAAGAATTGTGGGACATAGAATGCCATTATCGTCATTACAGCTTGTAGTTTAAATATATTCACGACTGAGCTGTAAGTATTTTCACTTTTTGCACGATTGAGAAAGCTGTTCTTAGAGTATACAAATATCATTATCGATCTCCAGCAGTTATCCACAGTGACGAGGAATGGGGCGGGGGGACTATACACATCAATGCTTCAGTATTTACAGTATTGACTCACATTCATGCAGAATCATATCGTAATTGACAATTGTCGTAATTGGAATGAATCGTATCATGTCAAACTTTGAGTGAATTGTATCATAACTGGAGGGAATTGTGTCATAATCTGAGTCAAGTGGATTCGAATTGGATTACATCACATCGTGTTTGGAGTTAACCACATTGTCCTTGGAGTGTGAGTGCAGTCAAAATGTTATCTTATCGCACTCTTATCATGTCATATGGTAATTGGAGTATATCGTGTCCTTATCGTGTCCTAATTGCAAAGAATCACATACTAATCTGAGTGAATCATTTTGTGATTGCAGGGGATGACATTGTATCATATTTGTATTCTTCATGGCCGATTTCTAGTGAATTACCGTATTTTCCACACTATTAAGATGTTCTCAAAAGCCGACAGTGTGCCTTATAATACGATGCACATTATATATGATCAATATTCTGATTTCTCGGATGTCGTATTTTACATGTTCTGTAAAACGCTTTGTTACAGGTTGTATTGTATTCCCTTTAGCGTAGCTCCATCTAGTGGATGCACAACGCAACTAAAGCCACTATTATAGCTTCTATTCTGTGTGCATTATAATGCGGCGCGCCCTACATATGAAAACAGTTTAAAAATCGGCCATTTATTGAAGGTGTGCCTTATAGTGCTGAAAATACGGTGATCTTATCGTACTTGGTGAAAATCGGATTAAAATTGGAGTGAATTATACTGTATCAAAATTAGATACAGTACAGTATTGAATTGAATTTTGAGGTAATAATATCATGACAAGAGCGAATCATATATCACAGTCGGAGTAAATCGTATTTTCTATCGTCATTTGAAAAGATCTTATTGCGTCGTAATCGGCGTGAATAGTATTATACCATTGGTGTGAATTATTTTGTCTCGTAATTCGATTAAATGTATTGTAATTGGAGTGAACTCTATCAGAACTTGAGGGAAATTTTATTGAGTCACATCAACAATAAGGTAACACATGCAGTGTGGTGACGGTCTTGTATTGCATTGTTTGAAGCTTCGTTTCCCCACAGTGATGGAGTGACATAGCACACAGTCAATATTTCCGTCATTTTTGGCAGGATAGACAAAGTGATCTGCTGGTTGATTTCAGCATCAGTGATAGTATTGGCTTTGCAATCAATAATCAAGCTGTCAGGATTGCCATTGGAAGCTTCTGGCCCCGGAGAGAGAATCAGCACACTAGGTGGCAAAATTAACATAAATTACAGCAGCAGAATGATTGAAATAATGTGGAAACAATCTTGTCTGCTGCTGGTCTTTTACCGAATTGATTTCCTTGTCTGAATAATGTTTATGATTTGCGGGTGGGGATGTGAAACAGCCTGCAGAGGATGAAATCATAAACCATCTTAATGTTTTGCTCATTCGGAAAACAGTGCTTCATATTCAGCGCACTAAATCAATACAAGTGGTGTTCGTAGAAGGATTAGAAGTTAAAGTTTTGCAAAAATACTGTAGTGTGTGCAGCGTTTTTGTTGTGGGTCTTAACATTACTCCTGAGGCCACGTCTCCAAATGTTCCGCGTGATTCCTGAGCTTTGAGACGACGAGATTTCGGATACGATGCTCTGCATTTTCTTTCCACAATATGCCTGAATGACTGGATGGCATTCAGCCAAGATAAATGAAGACAGAGGAGGGCCATTCTTCTTCTTCTTCTCCTTTCGGCACGTCCCTATTCAGGGGTCGCCACAGCGAGTCAGTAATTTCCATCCGCCCCTGTAAACCGTCCTACCAACTCGCATGGTCGTCTTGGCAAAAGTTTTACGCCGGATGCCATTCCTGACGCAACCCTCCCCATTTCTCCGGGCTTGGGACCGGCACTGGGGAACAGTGCACCCCCAGGGGAGGGCACTGCCCCCCAGCGGCTGGGTTAGAGGAGGGCCATTACAATCAATCAATTTCTTGTCGATTGTGTGTAGGACTGATGGTTGATTACTGTACTTGTGTCCTGAGGCAATCGAGGGAATATCAAGTGCACAACTAGCTCGTCTGAACACACACGATGAAACGACCAGTGGCGTCATCATATTCAGCGCACTAAATCAATACAAGTGGTGTTACACAAAAATACAAGTGTAGTTTTCGATTTTTCATGATGGCTAGTTTTTAGTGGTTTGACCTTTGTGTTTCAAATTCCGCTAGTTATAAATAGTTTTCAGATTGAGTTGGTTGATTTTTATCATTTTTTTTGGTTTTGTTTTTATATGTTTTACAAGTGTCTATCCACCTATCTGTCTGTCGGTCTGTCAATCAGTCTGTCTGTTAGTCCAGCTTTAAAAAAAAATTGAATGATATTTTTGCTTGAGTTCGTTTCAGTTGGTATTATTAATGTAAAATTCAGTTGATGTTTTTTAAAAACTCTCTTGATTTTTATTTTATGTAGTCAACCAAAATACTTTCGTTTGGGTGAGGAACAACGAAGCAGTCAGAAATATAAACAAACATTTCTTACTCAATGTCACGTTTTGTCTAAAAGTGGCTTCCCCAGGCAGACGGGAGTATCCCCCCCTCGACATTTTTGTGACAGCAAACAAGAGGGCTTGGTCTCACCTCGGGCAGTACTTTGTTCTCTTGCGCGCTGTATCTCAGAACTGTTGCCACTTTATGATGTGAGACACAGCCCTGTATTGACGATATGAATCTCGTTAGCACGTAAAAATCCATAAATTAGCCGCATCATTGTTTAAGCCACAGCATTCAAAGCATGTCAAAAAAGTAGAGTCCAGAAATTGCGGTAATCGGATTTTATCTGGTCAGGCCGATTTCTTTTTTTTTTGGGGCTGTCGTCAAAATGAAAACAAAAGTATTTTTCTAGCATCTTCCGTACTTCAAGCACGTCCCCACTGACTTGCCGCACTCACACTCATGAACGAAACGTATTTTTAAGGCAAAGAACTGAAATAGTCCGATGTTGAGTTGTAGCTTTAACTTTGGAATCTTAAAAAACATGTTTTGCAAACAAACGGAAGTTTGTTTGGAAGATTGGTGTCAACATTAAATTTACTCCTTGCAATGTTTTTTGAGCTTGTTTTGCCAACCCGTCATCTGAAAGGCCGTCTGATTTCCTAATTCAATATTCTGTTCAGACAGCGTTTGACAGCGGCAAGTGTCACCCTGGCAGAGGTTATGCTTGATTGTGCTGGGATTGATCAGTGGTTGATGCTCACAAGTGTGTTTTGATTAGGCGCCTGCGCTACGACACTCAAATCCGGTCCGCATTTAGATTCAAGTCCCTGCGACGGTTTTGATTTGCAGCTGTTTTTTTTTTTCCAATCTTTTCTTTTACTTCATCTGCACATGGATGACGTTGATAATTGACAAGCCTCAACATTGATAAGTATACTCTCCGACCCTCGTCCTCAAAACGCAACTCAGAAAAGCTCAAATCTCCATACCAGATGCAGACTTTTTGTTTCTGCACTAAAGGAAAAAAAAAAACACCCACGTTCAGAGTTACAATACGTGACGCCATGAATTTTAATGTCTAGTAGACACCTGTACATTTTATAATGTGGCTCTTCCTTGTTCCAAAGAAAATAATCATTTTTGCCCTGGGGAAAAAAAAAATTGCTATGATCCAGTGTACTCAAACAGATAAAGGCAACAGTTTATTGCTTCGAAGTCAATTGATTGAAACATTAAATTACCCCAAAAATTATATTTTTACATTATTTCAAAAGGGTAGTGGGAAATATGTTATTTCCATTATTTTCATCACATTCACGAATCTGAGTTTAGTGTATCAGCCATTACATGCTACAACATAATAGCACTCATGCCCCCCGCCCCCGCGCCCCACAGATTTACATGAACCCTCAAGTAATCCCAACAATATTTCAGTTTTGTCAATTTTCCACCCGCGCCCCACAGATTTACATGAACCCTCAAGTAAGTTTTGTCAATTTTTGTCAATTTTCCAAGAAATATTGAGAAATATTGAGAAACACAAAAGTCATAATTTTTTTATCGTTATAGCAATTAGGCATTTTATTTTCAGAAAATTGATTATTATTCTAATGCTTTTTTTTTGGGGGGGGGGATATTTCACTACCCTCCACCCCTCAAAAAAATAACACGCACACAATGATGAATACAAACTGACCTTTCATGGAGGCGACATAAAATACCTTTGTATTTTATGTCGCCTCCATGAAAGGTCAGTTTGGTATATCTTGTCCCAAATTATCACAGAGGTTTTCGTCACGTGAATTAAAAAAAATAAATAAATAAAAATCATCCTTTTCAAATCCTTCCAAATATCTTGCTGCCAACATTTCAATTGATTTAAAAATGCCCTGACAACATGTGATTGTTCGACCAATTACAACGGTGGATGTTTTGCACACAATCATACTAAAACTGGTTAAGCAATGAATCGCTTCCCGTGAGCTCTGCAAGAAACAACCAAAAGTAAACTCGTTGATTTCTGTGCCTTGTTGCATGTTGTATTCGGAATAGCGCTCAAGTGCACTGACCATTTACAAATCTCAATACACAAAGCCCAGAGCGGGTCTTCGGTAGGCCGGTGTGTGTTACCTTAATACCCATCCGTATTGTCAGTGTGTGTTGGCATCATCATCATCATCAACTGTTTTGAGTCCTTTGGGGGCTCCCCTTGTGACCATGAAAGTGCGACGGTCAGAGTGGGGGGTGGGGGTAATTATTTCCCCACTTCATTAAGTGCGAGGAAAGCGTCGTACTCAGCACTGCGGCTAATGCGCTGCCCCCGTGGCATTGTAATGCTCTTTAAATGAAGTCCCTCTCTGACAGCTCCGCAGGGTCGAACGGACGGCAGATTACTGCCGGTTTGCCCCCGCCCCGACACCCAACCCCAACAACGCTCTGCCCTAACGCTGTAAAGGCCACTCATTATCAGCCTCATATGACCCACTTGCTCCTTTAAGAATCGTCTAAATCCTCTCTATCTCCGAAATTCAATGTAAAGGCGACTTGACACCAAATGTGCTCTTCATGATTAACTTGCTGAATATGCAACTTTGTGCAATGGCGGAATTTAAAATGTTTTTTTTCAGCAGTTAACCACTGACCTACCTGAAAATCAGCCCACTTCCTCTCAATCTGCAGCAGAATGGCTTTTTTGTCCCCATTTTTAATTTAGGTTGACTAAAATCTAGCATACTAGAATGTCACTTAATCTGAGTTTTGCCAGTATATTTCAGGACATCCGTTTAGTGTAATCTTTTGACTGAGTTTGAAGTAGCACCAATCAAAAAATGCTTCATGAAGGCGGAAAAAAAAAAAAAGTTGGACTAGATGAGAAATTGCATTTTGTGTGGTAATTTATTTTTCCAAAAATCAAGACCACAAACAGCAGAACTCGGGTCCGCACCCAACATCTCCATTTCCTAATTGTGTTTTGAATCCAGCTCGCACTCATTCGCTGCTGCTGACACAATTAGAGGACATGGATTTTGGGCGCGAGTCCTTGCTCTAATTTTAATATGTACAAGTCGCACCTGAGTAGGGCTGGGCGATATATCGGCATCATATTGATAATGAGATATGAATATTTTAGATATTAACATGGAAATTAGGACGATATCCGTCACCTAAATGTGAAAAATATCACGCTTCTCCAATTGCGTTACCATTGACGTTAATCATCTCTCGGTCATCTTCTTCCATTTCACAGTCCCTGCCGTTTCCACCTCATTTTTCCTCAAAATCTCAAATCAATCAAAAGCTCAACCGTGGTTGACTTGACCTCTCTATTTATTTGTTGTTGTTTTTTTGTTGTTGTTTTTTTTTTTTTTTTAATGCTCCGTCATCTTCTCTGAGGTTAGAAGTCACGCAAGCCTATTTTTACAAAGTCAGGAATAAAACGTATTGAGTTTTGAAGTAAAAATAAAAGTCATCAAATAGCTAAGTAAAGAACAGATACTCCCAACAATCTCGCTATTTGCTGCCCACCACTGCAGTTCACCTCTCCCTTCTTTCCAGGTGAAACAACGGTGGAGGAGATGTACGACCGGATGTTTACCGTCACCAGCCGCGTGCGATTCTTAGTCAGCAAAGAAGACGACGGCGTGCCGGTGGATTGCATCATCGACCATCCGGCCGCGAATGACCTGCTGGCTCAACGGAACCTGGAAGTGCTATGTGAGCAGCTTCTTAAAACTACCGCTACACAATGACACCGCACACCGCAATCCGAACGCATGATTACTCCGGAAATTACTGCACAGCAACAAATCACCTAACACAGTGAAGCCTGTAAAGTCAAATGCCACCCGGGATGTGAAATATTCCTCGGGCGTGTCCCAAAGTCATACATAACTTCACCAAGCATATAAGCGTTTTCATTTTTTATCTGACTTTTTGTGGCGATGTTATCTTGTTAACATAATGGGGTTGTAAGTTAATAGTTTTGAATTGATCATGAGAGTTACTTTTTATTTCAATTTGACTCTTGTTTCTTAAATGAATTAGATTTAGTGGTCGGAACGTGTTTGTTAGTTTTTGTTCGTGATTTATTTATTTTTTTCCAAAAATGCTTTGTTTTAGTTTAGTTTGAAAACGGGGTCTATTTGTGCTAATATTATAGTTAGTTTTAGTTTTATCAACGTAACATGGAGTTTCAGTTAGTTATCGTTGTTTTAATAGCACTTTCACCATTTTCTTTCCTGAACAAAAATCGTGTTATGGTTTTACTTTATTTCGTTATTTTTTGTGCATGTTTGTTTTATTCTTTTTGAATATCTACTATTAATAGGCTTCTTTTTATGCGTTGGATTTTAAAATGTTAAAATGGTGAAAAATTGCCTTTTCCTCACTCACCTTTTGCGTTACGTCCTTTTTTTTTTCTTTCAACAGACTTTATCACGCATGTATCTTAATACTGTGCTTGTCAAGATAAAATTTCAAAGTTTGGGAGTGTTGGAAACATTGTTCATCTTTTCAAATGAGTTTAATAATGTGCATTTACTGATTTCGTCAAATAATATACCCGTTGCTAAGCAGAGTTCATAGGGTGTAAATATAACTAGTTTTTTTTCCGATTACTTGATTAACGAATGAGAAATTCTGTAGAATAATAGACTTCTCCTCCACTAATTAGCGAAATTATTACTGGCCAATCAACGTGCGCGTTCACCATGCGCTGAAGAGACAAGACTATAAAAATGCTCCTCGACAGCACACAGATTTTGCTCTTGTTAGCTTCAGGTGCTTTTCTGATCAAGTGTGACTGATAAACCGGACTGCCTCAGTGCATCTTAATTAAAGGTTAAGTCACTATAGTGTACGAGGCGAAGAATATTAAATTTGGTCTGCATTCTATGTCTGACCTTTGAAGGAAAAACACAAAGCTTGGCTGGAAGTGCTTGACAATTTGGTCATCTTGGGCACACGGCGATAAGGAGAGAGAAATGATTTTGTTGTAAACTACGACCGGTTGAGTAGATCTCACCTGTGCACATCGGATAATCCTTTTCATCCTGCCCCACGTTTCACTCCTGGCTATTTTTTTTTTACTTTTGTTCGAGTTGTTCTCGCTTCACGTTTCCGAGTGCAATAATAATTTTATTGGAGTTTTGGTTGCAGGTAGGAGAGGCAGTAAAAAAAGAGCCGGTCGGCCTTGTTAAGGGTATACCCTACAAGTCAATAAGTGTCTTTTTTTTTTCTTTTCTTTTCTTTTTTTTTATTCCTCAGATAAACCTGAAGTGAAGATTGTGGTGACGTATCCCGAAGGATTAACTCGAGAGGGCGATAATCTTGATCTGACGTGCATTGCAGGAGGAAAACCACAGTGAGTGCACGTGTGCAGTACAGATGAAGGGTGGGACAAAATGTCAGAGTCAACGTGCATCGTATGACTTTCACTTATAGCACAATCTTGAGACATCACGTCAAATCACGAGATGAGGGCTTTTCGATATCCAAATAGGTGGAGTTTATGACAGCTGTTTCTGTATTGTTATTCATGATATATTAATGTTTTTTTCTAATATATTGATGAGAATGCAATTGCTGTATTGCGATACTATTGAAATTTTATTGGATTTTCCACCCCCATGTCAAACACTGACAATGTTTTCTGCTTCACCTTGATATTTTGACAGGAAAATATACTTGTTAATTGCTTTTAAACAAATAGATGTCTCTGGAGTGCCTTCCCAACCTTCAAAGAATGAAATTAAATAACCAAGTTAATCTTTTTTTTTTTTTTTTTTTTGCCTGTTTCTGTAAAAATGTGTTGAAATGACTAAACTAGTGACCCCACTCCCCCAAAAAAGTTCTGAGCCGCACACCAAGCGACTGTCACACAAAACCAATTTACTGCAACGAGAAAACCGCGACCTTAAGTGTTATTATCGCATAGCATTTTGACACACCACTTTCAATACACTGTACTGCTGTATAATTTACCGAACCACAAACGTGACTGTCAAGGAAGAAGTGGCCCGCCGTAGCTATTTTATAATACTGCAAAGAGAGGAAATAGGGGGGGAGCTGAAACGTGGGTATTTAAGAGACTTGGCAAAGATTGCTCCATTCATTGAGCATTCGTAGTTCAGCGACAGAGACTCCCCATGCTTTGCTTTTTAGCCCCAGGTCCATATGAAACCATAAGCACACAGAGATAGGAGTAAGTTTTTCAATTGGCAGAGTTTGCCAAATATGTCTCTTTTCAGTGCAGCGTTTCAATATGACTCTCAGTATTGACCTGTATTTAAGCTTCCTGTGCAAATGTGTTCACAGTCCTCATCAGATCAACTGGCTAAGGGTGAACGAGGACATGCCGTCTCACGCCGTGGTCACCGGCTCGGACTTGTTCATTGAGAACCTCAACAAGTCCTTCAACGGCACGTATCGCTGTGTGGCCTCCAACACGGTGGGCGAGGCCTATGATGACTATATCCTCTATGTGTACGGTGAGTAGGCGCTGCGCCTCATTGCACGACAGTCCTCCATTACTGTTCAACGCCTGATTAATATGGAACTTCGGCATTGTTGAATCACAACTTTTTTGAGCAACAAGTCAAGTATGGGTTGTGTCAAAAAGGTCCCTGGATTGTGTCACAAAAGTATATTAAAAACTAAACTGCAGGTTTTCCCCTATAAAGTTATTCTTTTGGAGCCGAACGCACTTTCCCAGCCTTCCCTGAGATGCCATCAAGCGTTTTTGCAAGCATTCTTCCGGGACCCTCCACAGCTCTGTCTTCATGTCCATCTTGATCTCATCAAAGTCTTCAAAACGGGTACTGGAGGTTTTCCCCTAAGCTAGGGCAATAGGGAAAGAAAAAAAATAATAATACCGAGCCATGTTAGTTGGCTTCTTCTTCTCAGCCAGGAAGTGTCAGATGCTCGCCATGGTGAAACAGCCACGAGTTGTCATCCCCCAACTTTCACCTCTCCTCATGCCTTGAATGAAGCAAACATCTTTAGTGGAACCAGTTAAATACAGTTACTGCATGTTTTTAATGATAGGCGAAAGGGGGGCATTTATTTGAGGTGTTTATTTGTCTTCCATAGATGACTGAGGGATGTCCACTATTTGCTGCAACTCAGTATTTCCCTTTATGTTCATCCAGCATGCAACACATTTGTTTGTCCCCCCCCCCCACCACCACCACCACATTTACACTTTTAAGTCATGTAGAAGTGTTAAAATTAAAAAAAAAGCTTTATCTCTGTCTACAAATTGCCTGGATAAACTTGACCTCACTAACAGTGACAGGAGCTCATACTCCAAACCATATAGACCTGTGGAAATGCATCCTTTGTTCCCCCCTATATTTTGCATGTCGAGGGAGATTGTTAGATTTGTGAGCGGGAAGGGCACTTTTATTTAAACAGTGGGATGTGAGGCGAACGTGCTGTGTGGCATTAAAAAGCAAAGCCTGTTGTCGAGAAAGGGCCTTCTGTTGGCTTTTATGAGATCTGATTGCAGCTTTCACGACAATGATATTGTGTTGATTTGTTCTCGGCCGCCTCATTTAAATTGACTTGACAGTCATTGTCAAAAAGCAACATTGTTGTGGTTTGTTTATCTGGCGGACGAGCAAATTATGATGACAGCTGTTGAAAATGTGCATTTGTGTGCAGAAATGAAAAGGTTTTTTTTTCCTCCACGTCTGGGCCGTCTTGCCAATTGTGTAGCTGGCAGCTTTTTAGCAAAGGAGCTTGCAAAAAAATGTACATTAAAGAAGAGCAGGCAATCATGAAATGCCCTTGAGAAGGCATTCATACTTGGTAGTATTAAAATATTTTTACTTTTACTCACTTCATTTGTCTCCCATTTTCTATAGCGCTCTTCCTGTTCATGGTCACAGCAGGAGTTGGCCCCTAACCACGAGACTATACCATCAACAATCAGAGGGTCACAAAAAGTGGGAATCAGTTTTTATGGATTATTCAATTTAAGGAAAACAGTTCAAGTCAAATTCTGTGGAACCTTGGTTCTGTGTATATATATATACATATATATATATAAAGTCTGACTAAAACTGGATCCTCTGAAAACTGAAGCAATAGTTCCCATAGGAAATAATGTAAATCCTGTTAATCTGTTCTGGACACCCCCAAAAAAGGGAGGGAGCCCTTTCAAGTATTTCAAATTGACGGGTTTAATGAATTGACCTTCTGGAGGTATGAATGGTTCAGCGGGAGTGCTGTTGTCAGTTTTCTTTTTTAAAATTTATTTTTCAGGGTGAATGTGTTGGGAGAGAACAGAACAGCCTTGGTGGGTGCGAGGCACATCTCACATAATGCTTTCGAGACACACACACACACACACACACACACACACACACACACACACACATTCACACATTCAATAGTACCTCCTAATCCAAATCTCTCAGGTGAAAAGCATTCAGTATTCCAGTAATTACTCTCAGAGATAGTCCGTGCTGTTTGAGAAGTTAATCCTTGAGAGAAGTTTGCAAAGCTGTCTTTTGGGTGCCCGCATTGAACATTACGGTTAGTGAAAAGATGCCTATGGCGAGGTCATACTGGTGTATTCCAAACGGTTCATTCAAATGTAATATACAGAAAAATCAATCTTTCGGTGAGTAAATTCCAAACAGTGTTTACAGGTCACCACTTCTTGCCTTTTTGCATGCTGCCTACTTTCAAACAGAGCATGTTCGGAGGGCACATCACATAATGTTCACCTTCCTCCCGTTTGTTCGGAACGACTGCGCCAGTCAAGTCACGCGGCATATAAGCCAGACGAATTGTGACAATTTATCCACGGGTTGCGCTCAGGACTCAAATAAATAACCGGTCCGATGGTGTATCTGTGTGGAAATTGTAATCCTGCAAAATAATCTCAATTTTTTATAAATTTACCTGTAATCTGATTATGTCTCTTTTTCTGGGCTGTAATGGATTCCAGTGATTTTTTTTTTTTTTGTATTGCCGATATATGTATTCCGTTACTCCCCAAGCCAATCCTCAAATCATTACATTTTGTCATCATTTTTCGTGTTCAAAGTAATGTACAGTATGTAATTGTTAAGGTATCATGATTTTGGCAGGCATCATTTTATGCAGCTTTATTGTCATATTTTGACTTCATGTTTCATGTTCTGTAAATTCAACACGGAGAAGAGTGTTGGTATCGTCAAATACAGTTCACTGCTATACCTCCGTAATTCAGTCCTACATGTTTGCAGCAATTATGTTTAAATATTTTGAGTAAATTGTTCTTGGAAACAAATCACTAAATTCACTGGGCATTGTCTTGAATGCCGTTTATGTGGCTGAATGAAAAAGCATAGCTGCAGCGACTAAAAGGCTATGTTCTCTGTCCAGAAATCTTTTTTTTGTTGTTGTTGTTGTTTTTGCAGCCAGTATCTGAGTCTGTATCCTCATTGCCCTGTTGTCTCTTCAATTAGCAACTGACTCTACACATATTTTAAGAATTTCCATTAAAGAGCTTCTCTCTTGTGTGAGCACGGACGTCCGAAACCGGAGATTGGTAAAAAGTGCTCATAATTGCTTATAATTATGTCTGTGAATCCCATGCCTCTTTTTGTGCAGGATTTAATGCCATCCCAAATCAGGTTGCGATCTGTGCGAGGCTTTGTTGTCCCAGACTAATCACGCCCGCTACAGCGGCTTAATTAGTGTGTTTGTACACTGCAGATTGGCCCTCGTGTGATAACCTTGTCCTGAGTAGTCTCGCGTTTTGCAAACGCCACTTGAAATGTCGGCCATTAATTTCATTTATCATGTCTGGTCAAATTGATGTTTTTAAGACTTTGTCTTTTTATTGTCTTTGGTTTGTAAGTGTCTTCTTTCAGCGACTGATCCAATTTTTTTTTTCTATGCTCCACTTTGGGGTTACCGCTGAGGTCGGTCAGACTCTCTTCAGCCACTTTGCCAATATCCTCATTCGCTTTGTTCTGCCAGCCTTCTATTTGGACACATATTATGGCTGTAATTTTTGCTCTGTTCTAATCGGAGTTATCTCACATATAAACAATAGCAAAAGTAGCATCAGAATCTTCGATATCATCTCGATAGGGAAAAAAAGGGGGTGATTTCATGTAGGGTCTATTTCTTCTCTGCAGAATATATTCGCATGTACTAAGCCTTCTGCCCATAAACTGCACCCCCAACCCCGCCCCCGCCCCTGGAAAAAAAACAATGCAGTACCAGCAGGAAACTGTGGAGTCACTGTTGAGATCCAATTACCCGAAATGATCTATCATTGAATGTCACTGAATATCTAAAGGTATGGATACTTGCTTCTAAACAAACAAACAAAAAACATCTCTGAAACTTTTATGTGTTTTAGAAAATATTTTCAAAGTCAATTTCAAAGTCAAATTTTGGTCATGTCAAGTTACTAAAATATTGACCAATCTTGAAAATGATTGAAGATTTTGAATCCTTTTCGAGTTCCCTTTCCAACAAAATCTGTTTTGTGAAGTTTGACAGTAGGTACTGAGACATTAGGGATCAATGGAAGGAGGTCATGCCCCTTTTTGCAACAAATGGCAAAATTTGTTGCACGGTAGCTCTCAAACCCCTGCTCCGATTGATCAAAATATTGAGATTTAGTGTTGTGCCAACACTGTCAACAAGTACACTACATTTCATTAAAATCCAAATCTGCTTGGTTCAACCCACTGGGTGATTTGTCACGGAACGACCCCTGAACTTCTCAACATTATTTTATAAGAAGTGATGACCTTTCATTCTGCGTCTGCCCAGTCAAGTGTGTGTGTGTGTGTGTGTGTGTGTGTGTGTGTGTGTGTGTGTGTGTGTGTGTGCGTGCGTGCAAGTGAGCGTGCATGCGTGTGTGTATGTGTTGTCGATGTAAATCCCCATCAAATCAAATCCTATTGTATTGCGTGCAGATACTTCTCATACAGGAGTAGAAGCACAAGACAAAGAGAGAGGCATCCTTCCTCCCTCAGTCTGCCCCTATACTTCACATCTATGCTGCCTTCGTCTGCTGTCGATCCCGATGCTGACTTCTTTGACCTGTAAATCCTCCATGGAGCAAAAGTTAAAGATTGGCTGTATATTTACCTTGAATGTGCCCACAGCATTCAAGGGTGTTACTATTTTCACGAAGTGGAAAAACTGTCAACACAGCCAATGTATGGATGGATAAATGGGTGTATGAAATCTGTGATACAGTATCTAAGCCAAAGGCTACTTAATATAGATTTGGAGGTGTTTTATAAGTTATGAAATATTTCTAAAATGACATTTTCATGTTAATGTGAGGGGTCTGATAAGTGATCCCTGGTCATTTTATATATATATATATATATAGAGAGAGAGAGAGAGAGAGAGAGAGAGAGAGAGAGAGAGAGAGAGAGAGAGAGAGAGAGAGAGAGAGATAATTTAATCATTATTTTCTATTTTGTTTATCTCTTTGAAATATTGACCAATTTGAACCAAATTTGCTTTGTGTGTCACTGAGACTATCTTGTGGAACCAGGTTTAATCCGATCAGATTTTTATTATTAGCATTATGTAATTTAACATGCAAAATCCCATATTCAGATCGCATCAGATTAATTTTTATTGTTATTGGCCCATGTGGGATGTTGGCGTATATGATTGTGTTCATCCCATGTACCTCTTCACTCAGTAAGTTTTTGAAACAAACATTGAATGCAGTGTGCTGTATTTGAAAAGCCCAGTCAACCACAATATGTCAATGTTATAAAGTCTTAACCAAAAGAAAAACAAATACAAGTAGGAGCAGTGTTGCATGTAAACAAATTTCACAGTTTTGTTGGACTTGGTGGTCAAATCCTTTCCTTCGCTCTTGGAAATGTGGGCTCATCATCCACAAATACACTCATACCTGTGCCTTGATAATACACAGACTCGAAGTCATCCAGCCTGGAAAATTGCCCATGGAGAACTCCTGTTTGCCTTGATATTATATGTGCCACATCCTATCACGGCCTTTGTGAAGACCCTCCAACCCCTGAATGGCCAATTTCCCCTTTTTCCACACGCTGACATTTCTGCTATCAGACCACCTTCGGTCAACGGGTGCGCAGTGGAGCCCACCCTCCTCTTCAAATGCTGTCAGAGGGGAATCTCGCTACCGTCCCATGATACCTTCCCCGCTACTGCCACCATGCACTCCATAGCCGGCGGCAGCCTTACACCATCCTTGATGTTTTATCATTAGTTTGGAAGTGTGCGCTTCCCTGCTGCTGTCTTTTGATGGAATGCAGACAGTAACAGCACTGGGAGAGGGCCAGGCAATTTCCCCCCGCTGTGCTTTCTCGCAGCAAGGGGTTGTGCTATCTTTCCCTCCCATAGCCCCACCATATATCCTCCTGATGAGGTACCTCACGACTCCCCTCAGTGCCACCGCTTACCTCAATTGGCCTCTGACGCCTTTTTCCCGTGATGATGTTTGCCAATTAGCGACAGGCCCGAATCGACACCACGCAGTCCTCGATGGGGACCACCTCTGTGGTTTCATCCGCGCTTTGACTTAATTACCCGGAGAGATGGAGGTAAATGGCAATATAGAACCATGGTGGTGCGTTGTTATTTTGCATTGTTAATTTGAAAGACAGGATAATATGACATGTTGTCATGTAACAGTATGACGCGCATTACAGAAATGTGTCTTTTGTGTGCATTGAAATGGGCCATATGGCAAGCCGTTTGCGCATTTATTTGATGTCAGGAAGGGGATGGGCTGGGGAGTAGCCCGGCTACGTGTAGACAAGGTCTTAGTAACATGTAGTAATATCATTTGTTCATTACAGAAGATAAAGAATGTACGACTAGGAATATTGTGAGTAACATCTAGGGTGCACTAGTACAGCAACTCTACCTTACTCGTAACTTCCACTACCAGATTCTGTTTCATTTTTTCAAGGTGGGCACATCAATAAATTTTGCCCGTCCATTATTCGGCAATGGCTGGGACACCAATCAGTCAGTCATTGTCAATACGTCATGATTTCAAGCCGAACCAAACTGTAATAGTCAATCCGTCATCATTATTTTAACCGCGTTTCCGTCATTGCCGAATGACAGTTTGTCACCGCTTTTAACTTTAGTAAATCTCACTGGTTGCCATTATTTTAGGGTACTTAAAGTAAAATTGTAGTTTGAAATCATTTCAGTCATTTCCTTGAATATTAAGTCCTGAATAAACATAGCATGCTAGTATTATGTTTATCGAGCCGCTGCCTCGCTTTTGCACTGGCTTCAGTCCCTCTGTGTTAAACCCACACCTACAGCTCCCCATCAACACCCCCCCCAAAAAAAAAAACACATCAGTTTGAATAGCCTCTTGTTGTCAATGGCCTTTGTCTTCTTTACTTCTTGTCTTTCTTATTTCTTATGTGTTCTTTATTTTTTGTTTTTCTTTACTCTTTTTGTCTAGATGCTCCCACTACTATCCCCACACCCACCTCCAACCCAGTCAACACGCAAGGTACTGTACACCTCCCCATCACCACCACCACTACCATTGCTGTGGCCCTCTCTATACCGCATGTGTGAGTGTTTATGATTATTTGTGAACAGGTAGTTCTCATCGAGATAGGCGCTGATGGGTGACATTGAGGACAGGATGCAGGGTGCCGTCAGCACACCCCGGTCGTGTGTTTGAGCCCTGCACTCTGCTATCTTATCAGCATCTGCAGCTGTATCTCGCTACCCCCAGCCGTCCATCATATGAAAAAACCCTTTACCTCTCGTATAAAGCTCACAATTTGTCTTTGTAAGGCCAGAAAAAAAACATAAAAAATCATTTCAGTAAATGAAAGCTAAATCGGTGGCCAACCTGCCCCACACACAGCCTTGTACATTTCATTCGGTTTCAAGTGTTTCTCAATAAAAGCCGTGTTTTAAACGCACCGGCAAGGCTACGTGCACGGCAAGGGCGCACAGGGAGGTGGTATTTGGATATGCCACAATGTGACATTTGCAAAAAAATAATAAAATAAAGTTTAAAAAATGCTTAAAAGATAGGTCACTTTATCAGTAGTAGCGGGAGACTCAACTGATGTAGGTTCAAAGGATTAATATATCAATATCTGCACAACTCCTTCTCCGGTCACCTTTTTATGTCCCAACCATGAATATGTTACTCACTGATATTTGGAAAATTCAACACAATAACATGACTGTCAAATAAAAGCTCCTTTCTTTTTAATGTGAAATATTAATAAAAAAATAGATGTAATTGTCAGAGAAAAAAAATAGCAATTCGTTTTCCATTTGAAATCATGTGTCTATTTCAATTGAAAACAAGATTTGTTTTTCTGTTTTTTTGAAAATGTTTTACATTCCATACAATACATAGAATGTTTTACAATATACGATTTATCTGGAAATCCCCTCTGCCACCCCCAAGACTGGAAATCAGTAGTTTCACATTGCAGTTTGCAATGCAAAATTTGCATTTTGCGCCTCATCAAAACACAGCAAAACTGAGAATCAACTGCTGGAACAGTCCCACAAAGCTTTGCTGAGCTTGACATCACCTACTGTGGGTAGTTGGAGGTCAAGACAAGCTCAGTGTTTATCATGCTGCGCAAGCTAGCTAGCAATTAGCTCTGGCTGGTTACTGCTGTGACTAAACTCGTAGCAGAGTCATTACTAAGACAGTAATCATATAACAATAAGATACATTTCTGACAAGTATCTTTCACACGAAGGGATGATGAGAAAAGACGAAGAAGGCATGTTTGTTACCAAGCTAACCTAAAACCGACACTGCTCGCAGAAATTAAATGCTTGGGGTTGAATCCACTTTTCACAGACATGAGGCTGGAACCGCGTTAAACAACAAAATAGCGGGCAATTTGTTAAGTGTCTGGACTCGGATGATAAAATCATATTTGCTAAACAGAACCGGAACAAGAAACGAATTAACTTCATGCCCCACGAATATGAGCACGATTCTCAAATGTGTCCATTCATAATGGCGTGCATAGCTGTGAAAAAGAGATATCATCGAGAATGCTGTCCAGCTTCAACAGAATAGGAGCGCTAGCAATACTAAGCTAGCATTAGTACTTTTAACATCCCAACAGCTGCTATGTTGGTAGCATGACATATTTGTGATAGAATGTTACCTTAACACAAAATTTACTGGCCTCAAGTTTTATTTTGAGGAATGTAAATTCAATTCAAAAGGTTTATTTGTTTTGTGAGGATATCCCCCCATATTTTAAGCACAGCTCCTGAAGCCCAAGGTAACAGGTCAGCACAAGACTGCAAGTGCGTGCCTGCGAGTGCACTGCAAATAATGATACCTTGTCATTGACGTCATCTTTCTCGGATTGGTTGTTTTTTCTTGGACACAGTGGTTTCTCGCTATGTTCTCTTGACTGCTTATTGCGTCTCAGCTTGCGGGAAACACATTGAGCTGGTCCACAGCCAATCACAGGACGCATGTAGACAAACAGCCATTCACACTCACATTCATACCTATGGACATTTTAGACTTGAGTCTTTAATTAACTTACCATGTTTTAAAGTCTTCAATTAACTTACCATTTCCCAATCACATTTCATGCCTTTTTTCTTGCCTGCCCGTGTCCAAACAGTTTCTTTCAGCTTTTTCCCCAAATAAACAGGTGATACAAACTGAGGATATTACCTTTCCTCATGAGCCCTCCCCTTCCATACACAGCCATCATTCGTTTTTTTTTCTTTTTCCCCCCCTGGTTGTAACATCATGAAAGACGAAAGGGGATTTAGTGCAATTTATGCAGTGCATGCTGGGAGGATGTAATTGAGCCTTGTCACATTTTGCGACTCCTCTAAACGTCCTGTCACGGGGCCACGCTAAGCTGGTTGGAGCTAGATTGCTTTGCAGCACCTTAATCAGCATAACGATGCAAAAATAGTTGGACTGGCTGTAACATAAAGCACAATGTTCATTAAAAAGCCATTGTGGCGCCACTGGCACCCCCGGCTGAGAACTAGCTGGATTTGTAATCACAGGCCGCCCAGTGTCTACGCTGCAGATGTATTTGTAATTGTCACACGTACAGTCACGAAGAGATGAAGCAGCATGTCACGCACAAAGAGGTCTTTTAGTCGGTGTCAAATGTCAGTTGTTGTGTCGTCTGTGCTCGACTTTGAATTTGGGTGACAAGGCCCCTTTCTTTCTTGTCGCTGCAGAGCGGCAGCAAACGGCACAATAAACGTCTGCCATGTTGTTTCATGTTTGTGAAAAGTTTCAAAAGAGTTCAAATTGCTGGGTCTCAAAGGGTGTTTTTGTGTGCATGCGCAAACCTCTCGGGAGAGAGTTCATTCAACCTTTCAAAAGAGTCATTCTTGTTTCATGTGTTTGAAAGTTTCTTGCAGTAAGTTTCATTTGAAACATAAAAACATTTGTCACACATATCCAACCATGTCAACTCGCTATGTTGCGTCAAGGTCGAACACAGTTTTGCGTTATCTCTGGTGCCTAGCCTCATTAGGGTTGAGGGTGGGCTGGGGCCTATCCCAGCTGACTGAGAGTGAATTGATCTATCTATCTATCTATCTATCTAGAGAGAGAGAGAGAGACATATTCTCTTGCTCAGAGTAGTGCCATATTCTCCTGCTCATGAGCAAGTCATTAGAATTTTTTTTTTTCTTGGGCAGGGGAATGGGCACAACCAGAAAAGTATCTTTGAGGGGGGCGTGGCCTAGCAGTCGATGGCTAGTTCAGTGGTCATGCTCCTCGCAAAAGTTCATTTTTTATTCAACTAAAGAAGGGGCATCGCTGAATCTCGCTCGGAATTTTGACAACCGACAGAGTAAAAAAAAATCGACCAAATTGTGGTTGGTAACTCAAAAATGATATTAGTTGGCGCACTGTATAGTTATTAGAGAGTATGGAATGAGGCGATGATTCTGAACCAGCCAGTGTTAAACAAGGGCAGAAATACCCACAATCCTCAGCTCGGGAGCAGAGTAAGATAATTTTCCCAAGCCATCAGATGCTCGGAGATGATCCGAAGCAGGAACCTCATATCCCGGCTAAGCCCTCACAAGACACCCTCAATGCTCTTGGCCAGCCCGCCTCCATACGGCAAAAGGAATTAGGTTGTCGGCTTGATTGAACAGACAACATTGCCTCCATTTGTCAGCTTGGGAGCTCCCTTGTTTTACGGTGAAATTTGTAGGTTTTCCTAGGTCATGCTGGAAATGATGAGGGGGTGAAATGGAGACATACATGTCGGGCTGGGAGTCTTTCTGTGAGTACTTGTTATTTGAAGGTAAATCCCTCCCGTGGTGTCTAATGCAAATTTTTGCTTGCCGGTCAATCGTGTTTTCCATTGAATGCTAGCATTTAGCCAGCAATAAACCTAAATTGAACTATTTTTTTTGTATTCAAAAGAAAATATACGATGTATGTTGTGTTTAGTTTTACAGGAAATTCCAACTGGTGGTTGCTTTCACAATACTTTTTGGCACGTTTTTTTTTCCTTTTTTTTTTCTTCAATAATGCATCAGAGAGAGAGAGAGAGAGAGAGAGAGAGAGAGAGAGAATACAAACCTCAACACAGTTCACATTGCTTGCCTGACTTGTTTTTTTTTTCCTCTCGCTCATGTTCGCGGAGTATGTGCTTTATTTTCCTCTGTTGACTCACACAAGCAAATCGGAGTGTTTTTTTCTCCATTAGAAGTGTGGGAATCACACCAGATGGAGAGTCCATTTTGAGCAGGTTTTTGTGTCTATGAGCCACCGACATGTTTCCACTTCTGTGCAGTCTCGAAGTTCTTGTTGAATATTACGAGAGCGCTGTCAACTTGGAAGCCCCGCGGTGTGTCGTTGCCTTTTCATTTTCTTTTCTTTCAAAAATTGGGTAGTCGTTTAAAGAATGATAATTGTCCCCCCCCCCTTTTTTTAAATTTGTTTAGCGTGAATCCCAGTTGATTTTTTTTTTTTGCAGTTTATTTTCGCTTCATAAAGAAAGTGAGAGAGTTTTTTTTTTTTTTAAATAAATTGGTTAAGAGTGCCAGCCCACCCCCAAGTGAAGCTTCATTACATGAATGTTGGCTTCTCATGGAGCAGTTGCCAGTCATTAAAAAAAATATGCACATTATATGTTGTATGAAGCCTAAAAAATTCCCTGATCTATATTTTTAAATTCCAGCTCATATTTGAAGAAGGAAAAAATACAGTGTGCCCATGATCTTCTGATGTAAAAAAAAAAAAAAAGGATTTGGATGAGGATTTTTTTTCAAGGCTCAACACACCCAGGGGTTCACTGACACGGTTTTTCTTCATTCGTAGTTTTATTCATGACTTTTTTCCTTCCTCCCTCTTGAATCACAACACTTTTGCATCGCCAAATTGTCCTTGGTCTCGACAAAGGCCGCAAGAAATCTATTTAGAAGGTGAGCCGTCGGAAATAAAAGTCTAACGTTGCAGCGCTCGAGTACGACGCTCCGCAATTGATTTGGTTAAAGGTTACCCATTTACGCTCAGTCCTCATCTTGTTTGGTTTCTTTTCTTTTCGAAACAAACTCAAAAGACGCGGACCTTTTCCAATTCTGTCCTGCTAAATTGCTATTGACGGACTGGGAGTTCATTCTTAACGGATGCACCATTGTACATTCGAGTCCATTCGATGGAGCATTTACCTTCTCAATACGGCAAAGTCATTAACGCTACATCCGTGAATTTGGGCTTTTTGGGGTTTGGAGCAAAAAGTTCCTCATGTAATTTTTAGACGATATAATACCAATCTTTATACTGTGTATTTTGAGGGTGACTAAACCTAAAAATAAAACCAAACACAAAGACTGGATCTTTTTGGGGGGTTTGAATCGTTTCCATTTTCTGCAAATAAAAGCTCTTTATGAAGTTATTTAGATTTGGAATTTGGCAATTACTGTATCTTGTCAGGAGTTTATTAAAAAAAAAAAAGTTCATTCTACTCAAACATATACTAAATCGTCTAAGTCTAAATAGCAATATCAGAGAATTGTATGCTGTGTATACACTACAATACAGCGTATGCAAAAAAACGACATGAATAAAATTTGAAATAGAATCATATGCACTACACAGAATCAAATATCCACCCCACCCCCAAAAAGAAAAAAAAAAACCCGAATATTAACCCTTTCATGCACGTTGTAACTTGATAACATGACAGGCTGTCCACTGTAGTAACCTCTGTCCCTGAAAGGGCAAAAACAAAGATTGAAAATGTGATCATTCAAAAATAAAATGCAAAATAATAAAATACCAGTCGAACATGACTTTATTATCCTGTTAACTATTCCTCTTGTAGTTAACAATAAAATGTATATTCAGGAATATAAATCACAAAAAAAAAGCTCTAGCATTTCCTTTATATAGCGCTTTCTTGGGACACTTAACGACACAAAATAAAAGACAAAACAATGACAACAAAAACCGACAGTAACAAAAATAAAGACAACAGGATATGCAATATGTGAACTGCTCATTACACCGTGACTTCAAAACTTGAACGTTATGTATTTATTAATGGATTGGCATGAATTCAGCCGAGGAACAAATGGCCCCGTAAATATTTGACATGTACACAGACAACAGAGAGGTGACACGTTAAAGTATGTGGTGCAGAGCTACTTTCTCCATCACCCAGACTTGGGCATTACTTGCAAATCCCCTTTATCCCGCTCACACCAGCACCATAAATCCCCGCGGCCTGCTCACATCCTGTCACGATGCCGTCGCAGGCATGTCAGCGCTCCAGCACGGAACGCGGAGCCGCGCTTCGCTGACAGCATGGACAAGCAGCCGCATTACAGACATCATCAAATTGTGCTGATGACAAGAGGGAGGCAGGACACGTTGCTGCCTGTTGTCATTATATATGACATTTGAATGTGACACATAGTGAGAGATGTATCGCACGCAAATCTATTTATTGAACCTCTCTTGGGGATCCGGCTCTTGATCCCGACAGAATTCTGCCTTGTCGACAGCAGTCGCACAGTCAAACCGCAAAGCCGGAAGGAGTCAGGCAGAAGTGTTGAGAAGTGGGAAATTGGAAGACAAAAGTAGCTCAAATAAATCTGGTTTGTTGTCTTCAATTGGAAGAATTTACACACCGCCAGCGCAATTGAACATTTTTTTTAAAAACATATTTTATGATATACAAATTAACTTCGCAAAAATTAACATACCATTTTTAAACATACATACTGTTTTTGTTTTATTGAGCTGCTTTCGAATTTCAGGTTGAAATCCAGATTTACGATGGAATCTTTGACCATTTGATTCATGTTTTTTCCTCCCAATAAGTAATAATACAATATAATACAATACAGCTACTCATTTTTCAATAAGTAATTCCACAGCACAATACCGTGACATTTAATTGGATTATAATTTTATATTATAATGAATTTATTTGCCGAAGTAATTGACTAGAGTCATCAGTTGTAGGAAAAGCGTGACTGCTTGAAAATGGCCTTGGAAAGTGAATTCAAGTGTTGCACCATAATAACGCAAAAAGCTGTTGCAGACAGTGCTGAGTAAAATGTTTTTGGGAAGCTTTAACTGGAGCATCCTCATTTATTTATTTTTACTCATTCCAGGAGCACAGGACTGGCTGTTTTGTTTTGCCCCCCCTCCCTACCCCCAGCACCACCACCACCACCTCATCACCTGTTAAAATAACTCTCCCTAGGTGTGCAGAGGCATGTTTCTTGGCGGATGTGAAAGACGGCGGGGGGCAATGTGAGGGCAGGGAGGCGCGAAGAGGAGAAGGAAGATAGTGGAGGAGAATTGGTGGAGTTTGTCAAGGCTACAGACAGGACTGTGCCCATGTCTTTTTAGTACATGGATGTTCATTAAAGTGCAGCTTTTCTTTCTCCTGAGGGACTTGGCCGTGCTTTCTGGCATCCCCCGCCACAGTAAACACACTGCGCCTCACACATCCAACTCTCGGCACGTGGTTCTTTTCAAACTGGGGGGGGGGGGGGCGGAGGTTTTGCTCATGCGAAACCAAACTTCAAAAAAACGCTCATTAATTAGTTTCACTGTGCTCGCATTTATGACAAATTACGCTTTGTGCAGACTTTTTTACAGCAATTACATGGTGCCGTATTGGGAGCAGTGCTTCCTAAAACCCCACCGGCGGCGCTGTAGTGAACAAAGAATGAAAAAAAACATTTTTTGACACTTTTTTGGTAGCGGGGCGAGGTATTGATAAATTTGCCATATGCTTGTAACTTTTCATTCCTGCCAACTCTCCCATTTCTTTCGGGGATTTTGCCATCTGCCACACGTGAAGGAAACCGCTTCATGAGCATGATTGCATGATGCCATTTTTTTTCTTTTAAATTGCTCAACATCTGCCTAGTAACAAGGATTTGCACATGTAGACCCGTGCTTTATTAAATCCAGCAGGTGGGACTGTGGTGAAATGAAGCTTTTCGTTTAATAGTATTCTCCTATCCAGATTAATGACACACCAACCAAATATAAGATGAGAATGATCACAGAAACTCCAAAGAGGTGTGATTCACTTCCAGATAAGGCCGGCTTCAAATCATGGAATGTGAATTTTTTCCCCGAGACTTGTGAATTTCATTGAATCTCATTGAAAAGGATCGAGCACACTCGAAATGGAAAAATGCTTTATGTCACGGAGGCAGTGTGCAGTCGGGAGGTCAGGACTCACGGACCGCTCCGACTACACTCACACTTTGAAGGAGAGCAACTTCTTTTATTTTGCGAATGCTAAGGCATTCGCACCATAATATAATTCATAAATTAAAATGAGAATTATTCCGCTCACTTTTTGACGTGGCTCTCCCTCCACAGAATTCACATCATTCCAATGTCGTCATATTTCAAAAATTCACATCTATTTCCTCATCCCCAAGATTCTGTTTTCCCACAATTCAACAGTTTTTCATGTTCATCTTATTCAATCCCCCTTGGAACAAATGTCAACATTCCAGAAATTGACACGTAAAAACTTTACACATTGCGTATTTTCACCAATATCATTTCACATCATTCCATCCCATTAAACGTCATTCCATGTCATACCTTATTATTGAATAAGGAAGATCATTCCACATTTTTCATCAACCTATTGCACATTTTTCAGCAATACCATTTCACATTACTACAGTTCATTCCATATTATCCAATATCATTACATATCATTCAAAATCACCATTCAAAGATTGAGCATTCTCATACAATTCTTCCAGAAATCTCAAAGTCTATTTAGTTTTGTAGAAAATAAATCCAATCAAAGTAATTTAATCACAATACCGACCTTATGGCCAAACGCCTGCTGGGAAGTTCATCACAAAAAGAAAAAGTGTGCCTTGGCTCTAGATCAGGCATCCTCATTTTTCATGGAGACGTATTTAACGGACCAGCAAAACACAGACAAATGATAAAATACACGTCTAGCTTAACTTTGCACCATTATGCACTGTTTCTCTTCAAAATCGTCATCTTCAGCTAATCTTCTCGTTGCTAGCTAGCTGTCGTGGCATAAGTAAGACCGAGCTTGCCTCGATCACTAACCGCGGTATGTGATGTAAGCGACGCGTGTGCATCCAGCCCAGCAAAGCTTTTTGAGACCGTCTCACTTAAATGATTGGTGCGCCATCACATTTTTTTCTTTTGGAAAAAAAAAAAAAAAAGGAACTCTGAGATAGTTTTCTTCCATTGTTACACTGCTGGTGTTTTAGAGCGAAATCGTTCAAGTCAAGAGTATGACTAGTGAGATTGGGGGCAAATTGAGCTGCTCTCTCATGCAGCAAAGAACAGTGGCGCCATTTCCGTCTCCCATTCCCACCCCCCGTCTACTTTCACACCTTCATCACTCCCGTTGCGTGCCCATTGTAGACGATTGATCAACGCCTCCGAACTATTCTGGGCCGGAAAATGTAAAGGCTTCAAATGTTGCCTTCTTTCCGGGGTGCAGGGGTACGCGGATAAATGTGCCTTCACGTGAAAGAGCGCAGCTCCATGATACCTGAGGCGAGCGGCTGCAATTTATCTGCAGACTGCGTGTCATGATGGAGCTCGATATGACTTCCACAAATGGCCTCTTATGAAGCGCAATATATTTTATTGCGTGTGAACTCTCACCCAAATTGTAGGCGGTGTTGACTGTTACACGGGATAATAACGTCCTCAAAACACCCCTCCAACCCGACGGTATAAAAGCGCCGTGTATGGTCTATGTAAAGACACCTCAGTAACAGAAGTATTGTTGACAGCAGATAGAAATACTTCTTTTTATTTGCTACAAGTCCACTGCTACAGTTTTACAGTTTTATTTAATTTTTAGCCACTGTGACAAATAAATACAAGTACATGGACAAAGAAATGCCAGCTCCGATGCTTTCACTAACACAACAGCTGTCCTTGCTGGTCCACTAATATTTTAAAGTGAATAACCGTTACTATTAAATAAACAGGTGTCCTGGCTGGTCTATGGATATTATTAAGGTTTTTTTTGTTTTGTTTTGTTTTTTTTTGTCCCAGGCACTTTTGTACTGTGTTATTTACTTCCATCATGATAGATAAATACATCAATGAAAAGTACAGCCACTGCGCCAGACTGCTACTGCTAACAGCCACAACATGTGAGGTGTCCTGGCTGGTTCGCCAAAATAATAAAAGAATAATTTTAAAAAATACGACCAAGCACCACTGATATGTGTAACGTGGCAAGAACTTTGAAGCCACTGAGATAAAAAAAAAAAAAAAAAAACCATCAAGAAATGTGTTATCACAATGCTGGGTTTTTTTTTTTGTTTGTTTGTGTATTTTTTTTTCTAACCGTAATTTACTTTCATCATGATAAATAAATACGTACATAAATAAGTTAATTAGCAATGATTCTAGTGTATGCCCTGCGATTGGCTGGCAACCAGTTCAGGGTGTCCCCCGCCCCTCTTGCGACCTCGTGAGCATAAGCGGATTAGAAAATGCATGGATGAATGAATAGATAAAATGATTGATATGTTGCCACAATAGCAATCAATATGACCTTTACCCCAAGTTAGCTATTTCGAAGCTGTTACATCAGGGTCAAATGATGCCAAATTGTTGCTTAAATTTCCCTTCTTACGGCTGCTCATTTAACAAGACATTCTTGTCCTTTTAACATTGCAATACAATATAATACATTACCTCTTTCTTTATATGCCGTGTTCATAACAGCTGCAGTTCTTTAGTGTGTGAAGAAACATTCCAATTGAATGGCCTCGCCTGTAATCGAGTGCACTTGAAGCCCTGAAAAGAAGCATAACTGAAAAACGTGGTGATAAAACGTTGGCGCAGTGCTACAGTATTCCAGTTGCTGTATGTGTCCTTAAGTAAGAACAAAATACTTTAATAGTCTATTTGTGGTCCCTTAAGTTAAACCGTTTAGCATACACACAGCTCCCCCAACCCCTTAGGGAGTAAATAGTGCCATTGTAGCATGTGTTTTTTTTTTTTTTTTTTAATCAGTGAACAACATAAACTGGCACTTTTCAGAGTCGAGCTTCCTTTGCGTTAGGTCAAGTGACGATGCCTGGAGAGAAAATAAGCCTGTTTTGTTTATCTCGCCAGTCTAATCATTTGTGTGTTACCACAAAAAAACATGACAATATTTGGACGGCACAGTTTTCATTTTGTTCTTGATGAAATAACGTACTCTAAGGTCTTTGTGAGAGCTAGTTGACGTTCAGCTTTCATTGAAGTGGTTTCATAGAAATTCAAGAATGCTCGGCATTTTAAGTAGTTGCCGGGTCTCAAAAGTATGTGGACAACAGCACTAATTACCGTATTTTCCGCACTTGGGTGTATAAGGCGCCTTCAATGAATGGCCTAATTTGAAACTGTTTTCATATATAGGGCGCAACTCATTATAAGGCGCATAGAATAGAAGCTACAATAGTGGCTGCAGTTGCGTTATGCATCCCCTAGATTGAGTTACGCTAAAGGGAATACAATACAATTCAGCTTTATTTATATAGAGCTTCCACAATCGCTCCAGCTGTAACAAAGCGATTCACGGAACATTTAGAATACTACGTCCAAGAATTCAGAATATTATATTCGCACTGTCGCCTTATGAGAAAATCGAATGCTTTTAGGTGTACCTCAGAGTGTGGAAAATACTGCACTTGTCATTTTTTTTTCCTGTACTTTTGTGGCAAATGTGCAGTAAACCTTTGCTTTTCATGGGGCACATTTAGAATACTACGTCCAAGAATTCAGAATATTGTTGCATCTATAAGGCGCATCGTATTATAAGCCGCACTGTCGCCTTATGACAAAATTCAATGCTTTTAGGTGCACCTCAGAGTGTGGAAAATACCGCACTTGTCAGTTTTTTTTTTCGGTACTTTTGCGGCAAATGTGCAGTAAACCTTTGCTTTTCATGGGGAAAATGGACTGAGCCCTGCCATGGAGAGCGAAAAGACACAAATAGTTGACTGTTGTAGTGATGCATCGATGCCACAAGCATCATCAACTGGAAGCACCATGCATATAACGGACACAACAACGAACCCATGTTACATCACCTTATTCGGTTATAAACACAGATATCAATAAATATGTGGAGCATCACACATTGGCTAGTACACAAACGGTATTAAGTCCTTATGCTACCTTTTGGCATTTACTGTGTGCACAGTCAGAAATGTTTGTCAATCACACAGCCAAGTTGGTGCTACTGCGACATTTTACTTTCCGAATGACATCTCAAATGGAGTCAGTGGATCAAACAGTGCTGTTTGTATACATCTGGATCTCTATTTGTTGTCAAATGATTACATGTAAATGTTCTTGTTTTCAGACTCCCGAGCCGGTGAGGGCGCGCCACCCAAACTCGACCATGCTGTCATTGGCGGGGTGGTTGCCGTGGTGATGTTCGCCATCCTCTGCGCGCTGATTGTTCTCGGCCGGTATTTTGCCAGACACAAAGGTAAAATGCGGCCAATCGCACTTGACCATGAACTCATCCCGAGTGTCTTTTGTTGTCGTCTGAGAGGCTTCTCGAGTGTGTTGTTCTTTTTGTTTGCGCGCAGGCACTTACTTCACGCACGAAGCCAAAGGGGCGGACGACGCAGCCGACGCCGACACGGCCATCATCAACGCCGAGGGCGGAAACACCAACACGGATGAGAAGAAGGAGTATTACATCTAAAGTGTGGAAGGAAGGCTGGTGGTGTCTAACTCTGATTCAGATCATTGTTTGGTGGGTGGCGGGGGGTAGGGAGAATGAGGATTTAGAGAGGAACCGAAATTAGGACTGGCTTGGCCTCGTGTTGAGAAGAGGCCCAGTCTCCTGTCTCCTGGACTGCTGGGGCCTAAACTTCTGTACAATTTCTTTCTTTTACAGACTATTTCGTGCCTTGTTCGATCTCCGTTTTTTTTTTTTTTTTTCCTTTCCCGTCGTCAGTCCCACTCACGTGCTTGTTGGTTTAGATGTTTGACAGTGGACCCCGATCTGAAAGTGGCCTGTTGTGTGTGTGCGTGTGTGTGTGTGCGCGCGTGTGTGTGCGCGCGTGTGTGTGTGTGTGTGTGTGTGTGTGTGTGTGTGTGTGTGTGTGTTTATGTTGTGCCGCCGATCAAAAGGAGGATGATCATGACCCTTTTTATTCTGCAGTAAACTTGTAGAGGACATATCATGCCATTTTGACCTAACTTAAAGCAGTTCCCAGATGTGTAAATGTCATGTCTGTAACTTGTTTGATTCCAGATTCCCCCAAATAAAAAAATCATTGTGTCATGCAAAGTAGCCACTGTTCACCCCTCCCCTATCTACCGTGGGGTGTGCCAATCCGACTAGAGCTTTGCATTTCCATAGGGACCAGGTGCAGATGTATTGAGCCTCATATTAAAAAGCAAGCGCATCTGAGCGCCCTTTAAGTGGTCCCCAAGTCGTTTTCCTTCAGGTTCAATGTCGTACTGATTTTTCACATACTGACAAACTTTTGTCAATGCGGGGTGAGAGTGGAATGATTGAGTTTCTGACGTATCTTCCCAATTGGAAACTAATCACCATACTGAAGAACGGTGGTTGGGGACCACTGAATTAGGATGTAGATACATGAACGTGGCACATGCAGCAAAAACATCGCCAAACACTGTGACTTCATAGTCAAGCCAAAATCGAAACAGCTTGCTTACAGGCACATTTTCGGCAATTAAAAAGCCCCTTTTTCGCAATATGCCCCCTTTCAGAGTCAAACACGTGTATACGTTCTGGGTCAAAGTTCAGCTATTATTGCAATTTCATCTCCCAATCACTAACATTTACATTTGATGCTGTTGGATTACACGTGAATGTCAGACAAAACAAACAAAAAGAGTTGAAATCGGGAGCCACTTTATTCGGGACACCTGATCAAAGCCGTATGGTGTCATCGGCCCACAAAACTGAAGATTGCCCTTACCCTGTTTTGTTTTTGTAACATGTTTGTGAGCTGTGATTGAAGTTTTTCTTCCCCAAATAGAACATTTGGGATCTTTTATGGCTCTGTGAGTACCCTGAAGTCTGTCCATGAATCCAGAACCAAACCAACTGGTTGTTGATACGATGCAATGATACAATTTTACGATGAAAAGAGCAAAATGACAAAGTGGTACTTTTTTATGATAAGTCATAATGTTAAAGAAAGTCTACTTATCAAAATTTCCTAAGGAGAAATGTAGCATTTTATAAAAATAAAGTTAAATTATGACCAAACGTGGTCATTTTAATGTGCATTAAATCCGTAAGACTTCATAATTGTATGAGGGATAAAAGTCAAGTATTATGTAAAACAAAACGTAATTAAAAACGTATACACATCTAAAATAATTTTCAGAAAAGAAGTTTAACCTGTTAAATATCAATTTTTTTTGAAAGAGGGTTGATGTTGTGCACTCGAGAGTTTAACCATATGCGTTTTTCACAAATGTGCGTGTATATAGTACTGTATTAGCCATTTTTATGATCAGGTCTCCAGAGAGACTCGTTTCAGACATGGTGCGGTTTGTCAAAGTGGGTATTTAGATATTAACTGGCTAAATTACAACTCTGTTCTTAGAATTTTAAAACGTAATTTTTGAAATTTAATGCGAGCTGTTCTGAAAGCACGTTGTGCCTGATAAAGTGGGTTTTTTTTTTTCACCCGATGAAAAGTCGCCCGTCTGTGTGTCTGTGTAAATGTCAAGACAGGAGTTATCTTTAGGCGTTAGCCGTGGTGTAAAGTTAAGTCCGATGATAGCTGAACAATGTTCATTATTGAGTTGATGTCAGTTTCGATGTCTTTGGAGTTCGCATAAATGCTAACAAAAAAAAGGGAATATTTTATTCTCATTTCATTATTGAGTTGATGTCAGTTTCGATGTCTTTGAACAAAAAAAAGGGAATATTTTATTCTCAGATATGATCTTTATTCTTTTCTCTGTTATTTTTATTAAGAAATATGGTCACAAAATCTAATTTACATAGTATTGATCAGCCTGGTTTAAAAAAAAAAGAACTGAACCGTATTAGTGTGCTAAATTTGTCTTGGTTCAGTTAATTACCGGTAGCTTTGTTTAGCATAAAGATTGGATGAACATTACATCTAGCATTATGCTCATGTTTAGCTCAAAGGTGACCCAAAATGTGAACAATTACTGTAAAAAAAGAACAATTCCTGAGCAACAACTGAACAATTTGACCCTCTTAATGTGCTGTATCATTTATTATATAAAAACGAACTACTTTGTATTATAAACCCCGTTTAAGCGAAACTTGGCTAGTTACTACATTAGTGTGATCATCTCCAAATGAGTAGTAATAATAATAATCATACATTTTATTTATAAGCGCCTTTCAAGACACCCAAGGACACTTTACAATCAGGAACAAAAACAATAAAACACAGTAAGGGTTGAGCAGCGGCAGCCAGACGTAGTGTTTATTAAAGCTCCTTTACATCAGTAAATCATTATTATACATATTATTTGACTCAACCAAGAAATTGATGGACAAAAAGAAGGAAATATTGTTATTGAACACTTTCTTGATTAGCCTTGTTTGGCAGAAAGAAAAAGCGAGCGTTAATATTAACTACCACATTTAGCTCAACAATTTGAACAATTAATGTAAAAACGACTAATTCCTGTCAAAGGATTAACAACTTGGCTCTGTTTCTGTGGTTATAATGTAATTTATGTTCTTTAGTTGTACATTTAAGGTAAAAAGTGTCAATTTTAAACCCGTTTCCTGTGTTCTGTTAACCTGCCATGGGATCCATGGGTTTGATCTTAAAATATAAAACTTAAAAGTGTCCCCAGTTTTCTGTAAAATCTCAAATAATGTGATTGACTGTTTTATTTATTTTTTGCACAAGAGATGGATGGACAAAAAGTGGAATGTTTTGTTTTTGGGGACACCCTTAGCTAACTTTGTTTCACATCAAAACAGGGGAAACAAAAAAGCCAGCATGAGGGTAAAGCTAGCATAAAGCTAAAGTCTAGCTCAGGGGTCACCAACTACGGTACACGAGGGGCAGTCTGCTGCATGTTTTAGATGTTTACCTCCTCCAACACATCTGATTCAAACGATCAGCTCATCAGCAAGTTCTGCAGAAGCCTGATAACTTGATCCTTTTCACTCAAAAGCCTTTGTTGTTACCTACCTACAGAAATCCACACAGTCCCAGATAGTTATGCTAATACAAAACATACCGTTTATAGGATAACCACTGCCTTAAAGCCACCTCGCCATCATTAGGAAGCAAAAGAGTCCAGGACCCCATGTAGTGCCTTGTTTGATGTGTAGGCCTACAGGTGGTTGTATGCTTTAAAGCACGGGTGGGCAACCTAGCTAGCTGTATTTGTACCACACCTCCAGTAAGATTTTTTAAAGTCACTGAGGTACAAATGATTGTATTTACCTTTTTTTTTTTTTTTTGAGATGTAATGATATTGGCCTCAGTCAGTAGCTCTCTTTTCTTCTCATCTTTCACTTAATATGACAAACAAACAATAGAGAATCTGCTGTAAAAACACTTAAATGGGAAGTCGAGTCAAAAATGTCCTTGTCAATATTGTCGTCTATGTGCCCCCACTAGTCTAAACACATTATTTTGATTAATATTGCGTTTGTGGAATATTAATTAAGTAGCCAAAATCAACCGTTTTAACCATCTCGGAGGGCGGCCAAAATGACATCACCGTGCCTAACGGCTCAACCTGTGAACATCACATGAACATCACACAAACCCAGAAAACAGGTGAGACTTAATCTAGTGATCATATGATATCATATTAAATATTGAATTTATTTTTAGGGTATCACAATTTTATTCTCATACGATACTTTTTGTCGTTAGATTACGGCTCAATCCTTTCCTCGAATCAAACTTGTCATGTATCATTACAATATTAATCTTGTCCCCAACTCTAGTGAGATTTTTTTCTCAAAGATTAGCAACTTCTGTTACACATTAATATAATATTTAAATTATGACTTATTCTTGGCTGATTACGACTTTTTATCTCTCGTAGAGACGCAGCTTTCATGTTGTAGTAATACCACTATACTGTACTAGATTTGAGAATGTGCTCTTGTGAGATTAGCACCACATAAAACACACACATATTCTCATAAAATTTGGATTCAGTCCTCAAGATGTACTCCGCTGAGGAACACAACTTTTGTTGAGTTCGGTCTGACAGCTGCTTTTAACAAACATTTGGATGTGGAATCCAAAAGTGACCTCGGTTATTCTCCTCCAAGTCAAGTTTTTGAGCTATAGAATTCACATTTTGTAATAGTATGTACGTAAAACACTGAAATAGAGTAGTTACAATCTTTGAAAACTAAGAAAAAAATAAAAATAAAATATGTCCAAGGTTAAGAGAAAAGCCAGCACTTATCCTCTTAATGCCGACTTTGCTAGCTTTCTATTTGCAGGTACTGACCTATTGGGAGCTGCACACACCTCTCACCGCACTGTCTCAATCGTGACTGCACAAATAAGTTGCCGCATCGCTACACGAAAATCCAATCGTTATAAGATGAAAAGTTTGATTAGAGCAACACAATGGAATTTTTGTTATTTGCCAAACTGCAGAGTAAAAAATCTTAACGTGTGTGGAAAAAAAAACTGACTGCAATTTTGGAATCAGCATAAAAATTTAACTCAACAGATTTTTTTTTTTCAAATTTTGTGTTATTTTTCATAAAATCAGGTTTTATAAAAAGTGAAGGCAGCCCTGATAGGACAAAGGTTCCCCACCCCTGTGTTAAAGTGTTACCATGTATACTTGTGTCCTCTTTCCAAGTGGCTCGACACAATGTTGGTCCACGTTGTCGCTTGCTGACACTGTTTCGGACCCCGGCGTTCATGTTGTACAAAGCTTGGATGGTCCCGGTTGTTGTATTTATTATGTATTATTAAATTTGATGATTCCAAATGCTAATTGAAGCAGCATTTCTTATTTATGGGGATGTCCTCTGTGGACGCGGTTTCACCACCAGGCATCAGCCATTCAGACGAACGATAGTCAATCCAAAAAGTGAACCCGCCCACCTTTAAAATGGCTGTTTGTTAGAATTTTGTTCCAACAAAAAATACATCGTTTCAAAACTGAAATTGAGATTAAGAGCCTTGACAGAACTCACCTTAATGTCGGTATACAGTAAATGTACCCATTGTAACATCGCAAGTGAATTCACAAAATATTTTTAAAGTCCTAATTCAAATAAGATTGTAATAAATACAGTAAATGTTTTTTTGGACAAATAAGTGACTTTTTGTAATTTTAAAATATATATTTTTTTCTTTACTTAAAAAACTTTTCTTTGAAATGTTCTTTTTCTTAACATTGTTTGGGGGTTGAAAAATGACTCGACATAAGTCAAATAAAAAAAAACTTGTATCTCAAAACAAACAAAAAAAAGATCTTTTTTTTTCTTGCTTATGTTTTCTTTCTGCCTATAGTAGTGCAACATTCCTCTCGGAAGGCTAAGTTGTCATTCCCCCCCCAAAAAAAAAAAAATCAACAACAAAAAAGTTTTTAAAAAATTCTCGGTTGGTTAAAAAAAAAAAACATTCCAACTTTTCTCTAGAATCTTTAGAACCTTATTCTGAAAAAAATGCAACCTTTAATCTTGTAAAATTACAGCTTTGTCTCAAAGAAAAAATGTTTATGTTGTAACATTACAATTTTTTTTGTAAACTTCTCATATTAGTCTCTACTACGGCTACATGTTTCCTAAAAATGTATACCCTTTATTTAGACAGAACAACTTTATTCTTGCAGGATTTATTGATGAGATCTTAACTTGACTAATAGATTCTTGTAATTTTACTTTAATTAAAATGAAGAAAAATGTATCAGTTTACTTTTTTATTTTGTGATTTGATTTTTCCTACTTACATCATTGCTACTTTAAGATAAGAAAACCTTTATTTGTCTCACAGTGGAGAAATTCCCAATTTACAGCAGCAAACTTATGAAAGGGAGAAAGTAGAAGACAAAAAGTATATAAATGTAATATAAATATAAAGTATAAATATAAGCATATTAAAAATGGATGAGTGGGGGTGAGTCCAGGTTTTCGGGACCGTCTACACCAGGGGTGTCAAACATACAGCCCGCGGGCCGGAACCTGCCCCCCAGGAGGGTCGATCACGGCCGCATCAGGCCCGCAGGATAATTTAAAAATGAAAAAAAAATGCATAAAAGACACGGAATGAATAGTTTTAATAAGGTGCAATTCATGGATTATCCGCTAGGGGGCACACTGTTTTCTCTTTCGTTTGTAAAGTGTAGGCAGGGATTACATTTAGATTTTACATGCACATGGGTAAATGGTTTAAAAAATCCTTTCTTTATAAATCTCATTTAATCTTAAAATGCATGACTATATTTTTCAATACCAATTACTTGTTAAAGTTGCGTGCCTTTGTACAATCAGTGGGATCAGTTGCAATGCATATATGTGAATGATCCAAGTAAATTGCACATTTGTCTAAGGAAATCGAAGGTGTTTCATGAAATGTTTAGTAAAAGATATGTTCATTAAATTTCAACATTTTCCGAATGTTCTTGTGCTTCACTATACCAAAACAAAGGAAATACATGACATTTTGGTTATTTATAGCAGAGTATGGGATAATTAATGGTGTGGCCCACTTGACATCTACCAAAGCCGTATGCGGCCCACAATGTGAACTGAGTTTGACACCCCTGGTCCACACAATAGCCTGACAGCATTTGGCAGGAACGAGCGGCGGTACCTTTTGGGCTAAGTCGGTTTTTGACATTTTCATAAGTAAGATATATCCCGGGGGATCTATTTGACAAAGATGACTTCTTCTGGATTCATAGTCTGTTACACTTCTTGTGTGTGTGTGTGTGTGTGTGTGTGTGTGTGTGTGTGTGTGTGTGTGTGTGTGTGTGTGCGTGCGTGCGTGCGTGCGTGTGTGTGTGTGTGTGTGCACTGAAAATGTAATCTCTATAAAATGCCACTTGTATTGACATTGACATGCACCACTACTGGCGCATACCCCATGGCATTATGGGAAAA
The DNA here is from genome assembly GCF_001891065.2 of Hippocampus comes. Taxonomy (NCBI): domain Eukaryota; kingdom Metazoa; phylum Chordata; class Actinopteri; order Syngnathiformes; family Syngnathidae; genus Hippocampus; species Hippocampus comes. The sequence goes on along the minus strand of NW_017805453.1, from coordinate 1,550,190 downwards.
AAATGAACAAGGGAAGTCATGCAGACATTAATAAATCAGGGGTGCCCAACCTTTTTGGACCGAAGATCTACTTTTCAAGCCAGCCCACCTTCTGCAATTGACACGCACGCATACACACTGATGCGGAGGCACGGGGCCCACTTTTGCAGCGTGTTCACTGCATGAACATCATGATTGTAGCTCAGGTGTACCATTTGAAAATGCTTCTCTCGGCCCTCCAGCTTCCCATTCTTTGCCAGTACCCTCGGTGAATTGTACATGAAACAACCTCTGAAGGAGAATAACAATAACAATAAAAGATAAAGTGCAACAATTGGAGACTACTTCCAATGATGCAGGTCACGTGCCACTGTTGGTTAAAGGGTGTCCTGCTTTTTTAATTTTATTTTTTTTTTAATACTTTTTGGGTGAAAGTGAAATTGAGAGGATGCTTAGGGTGCAGTGTACACTAACACTAAAATATAGAATATGAATAAAACGCACATGACACACAATTTTTTTATTTACTTATTTTTTTTAATTCCCCCTACATTCCTTGCGATCAACCCGGGACCAGTCCGCAGGCTACAGCACCCCTATAATAAATCATAACAATTACAAAGAAACGTGTACTTCATTTTTTTTTACATGTTTGGATATAATGTTGGCCAAATGCAGTATTTTTTTTTTCTTACCTTGGCGTATGGGAAAAAAGTTGTTACCATTTAGCGTGCAAGTACGACTGAATGTATTTGCGAGTACATTCAAATGTATTTTACCTCAAAATATGTTCCACGTTTCTGCACTCTTTACATTTGTACACTTGAATTCAAAATGACAAAATGGAGTTAGCTTCCTCTAGTTCGAAGTGACTTTTAGGGAACTTTTTTTAAATTATGAATTAGTTTTTAAATGATTTATCGCGGTCTCTCTTTTTCAATCGTCATTTTTGCATATGAGCCTAACAGGTTTACATTTAGAACCAATGTCAAAGATAAATAGAGAAATCACCTATAACAAGTACATATTTCTGTATATGAGTTTTTGGTGTCATTTGCATGATGTCATTTTGCTTCAATATTTTTTTTGGTAAAGATGCCCGTCTGTAGAATTCAGGAATACTACCATTGCGCTAAACCTATTTTTTTTTTTTTTTTAAACATTTGATGTTTCTCCTTATTCGTAGGTTTGTGTTCACTCTCTCAGGTTCATGAGTGTTAATAGTTGTTGTTTTTTTTTTTTGTTTGTTTTTTGTTTTGCATCTCAGGTAGAATGCAAATGTATTAAAAAAAACAAAACAAAAAAAAAGCCTGCCCTGCCACCCCGCTAAGTATATACTGTACCTATTCAAACAGATGTACATGGATTTAAATGACAACAGTGCACTGTCACACTACGAATGAGTTGCATAGATGACAAAAATGCCAGAGTAGATTTGTCCATCTAGCGGACCAGCGCGATGTGTACAGTCGGTGTTTCTCAAACTTCCTCCTCGGCTATATTAAGTTGTAAATGTTTTGCAAACATGATATGATGTATTTCCTGTAACATGTAGAGGAGGAGGTGGAGCTGCTTTGTGTTTTGCTATCCCCGAAAAAAATGCTTCAACATTGTCTTTTTTGGATTGTTTTCTTTGGTGTAGTGAACAGTTTGTCGTCTGGCCATGCGTCATCTTTTGTATCGGTTCACCAACATTTTTACAAAAGAACAAAAAAAAACAACCTGATGAGTACTCGTCTTAATAAAAAATATGTCTTATGTTCTTGTTGTGGTGGTGTGTTACCATTGCGCGCGTGCGCGCACACACACACACACGCACACGTTTTTTTCTTTTCAGATTGTGAAATTTTTCAGATGGAAAAAAAGGGTTGTTTTAAATCTCTCCCTTTTTATAATGTAAATAAAAATATGGGTGGCACACCGATCTCACAGTGCAGAGGTCCAGGGTTCAGTTCCGTCTCCAGCCTTCCTGTGTGAAGTTTGCATGTTCTCCCCGGGCCTGCATGGGTTTTCTCCGGGTACTCTGGTTTCCTCCCACATTCCAAAAACACACGTGGCAGGTTAATGGATCACCCTAAATTGTCCTCCGGTGTGAGTCTTAGCGCGGATGGTTGTTTGTCTCTGTGTGCCCTGCGATTGGCTGGCAACCAGTTCAGGGTGTCCCCCGCCTACTGCCCGAAGACGGCTGGGATAGGCTTTCAGCACCCCCCGCGACCCTTGTGAGGATAAGCGGATCGGAAAATGGATGGATGGATATAGATGCATAAGCACACATAGAGCTGTGCGTGTGCGTGTGTGTGTGTGTGTGTGTATGTGTGTGGAATGATATTCAGGTACCGTATGAAATAGTTCTTCCATCATATTTGTCTTTTGAAAATTCAACTTATTCCTTGACTTGGAGCTCTCTTTCTAAGATTCTACTCCAATTAATTCACCAAAGTTTCTTCGTTGAGTGCGAGTGAAGCTGGACTTGGATGAAAGGTCTTATCGTCATGTTGCTTGTCAAATTCCAAGCGTTGTAAATATGCAGACGTGGTCACACGTGCGAGGATGTGAGGCCTCATCGTGAGAAACGCGTGCGTGTGTGCGGCATGAGGAGACGTGTTTCCCGTGACTGACAAGGACAAGCTCACAGAGCTCCTGTTGGGCATTGGGAGCAGAATGTTAATGTTTTGACAAATTGATGGCCTTTTTTTTTTTCCTCCTTCTTTTTTTCCAGGCCATGAAATGAAGCCTGCCTGCTGGCCAGCAGCTCATCACGCTCTCAGTGCAACACTTCAAGTCCAGCCTGGCCAGGTGAAGGTCAATAACACATTTCTCTTTTCATAGGGAACGCTTGAACCGGATAAACCGCACCCGTGCTCTTTCTCGTGCTTGTTATATAAGCAGAAAAAAAAACATTCAAACAAAAGTGCATATATTCTAATATATGTAAGCCACTGCAACATAATGCGCAGTTTGATTATAAAGACTGCACTTGAATGGCTTCAGTCATGACTATGCTCGTAAAATTCAGATTTTCAAGAAAAAACAAATAAGACCAAAATTAGACCTGTTGTCTGGTGACATTATGATATGACTTTATTCTCAGAAAAGTTCTAACATGTTCTTCATCATAGATTGTTACTTATTCCTTAAAAAAAATACTAATCTAAAAAATTACATTGTATACTTGAGAGGTTGCCACTGAGATCTTCTAAAATGTGTGTGGGTTTTTTTTTCTGGGGGTGAAAAAAAATCTTCATTTTTAAACCTTTTTTTTTTCAATAGTCATTTATTCTGAGAAGATGATCTTTATAAAACAAACAAAAAGCATGTTTAGTTCTTTTAAAATGATGACCTTGATTCAAAAGTATTACTTTTTAAAAATGTGTAATTTTCTCCTTTATTTATTTATTTTCGTAAAACTCTTTAAACTATTTTTTACATGAGTATTCCTTCAGTATAGTGACACAAAGTGGATATATTACTAAGCTTTTCAATATTTGCTCCCCATGAAACAATTATCATGAAAGGCAATTTTAACAAGAGCGAATAAAGATGACCACATTTTCGCAATCAGATGAATTTGATTGATTGATTGATGACTTCATTCATGAAAGACTGACATTTTTTTTAAAACACACTTTTATTCTCATAAAATCAAAGAGTACAAAACATATCTTTAGAAGAAATACTTGATTTATGTTTATTCATGAGTTTTCCCTCAAAACAGTGTATTCCTTTTCTCAAAGAATAAAAATCTCTCAACACGTCCTACTTTGGGGCTTGCATTTGTATTTCGGTGCACAGGTTGAGTTCACGAAGTCAAATGTGATGTTTCGGACTTAAGATGCCGCTATTTCTATCCTGGGTGTTTGAATTTAATTTGGAAGGACATGTTTAGGTGTAATCAGTACAATGGGGAAATTGCCAGCAAACAAACGTAAGCACGTTCCATAATTGCTTGATTGAGATTGATGGCGGCCGTGCCATAATGACGGCGTGTGGGAACAAACAAGGTCAACGCCATTCACGTGAGCAATTTAACAGCTCCCACGATTGTGCCCGTTTCCTCTCCCGCCCACAGCGGCAAAATGGCTCTCCTGTTGTTGCATTATTTTCCGCTCCAATTGAAAGAGGCCTCAAGGCAATTTTGCTTGTGAGGTTTTATCAGCAGATGGGTGTTATTAAATACGAAAAAAAAAAAAAAAAACCTCCACAGTTAGTTTGCAGTGCCCCTTCACGTCAAGCAGGGGGTGCTTTCATCTCACCACAAAACGGAAGTACAGTAGATGTATTGAAATAGAAATAGAAATAAAATAGAACTCTTTCCCACAACTATATTCTTGAGAAAAAAAAAACACAACCACATAGCTTAGCCTTCAATCCGCTATGCTAATGCTAATACGTAATGGGAAACACATTGATAACACTTTGAACGCAAATGCTGGAAAATCACATTTAAGCATTCAATTTAATAGCACTATGTCATATATTCTTTTTCGTCTGCCAGGAGCAGTTCCGATGAGACCTCTAAACAATGTAGTGTCTTATAGTGCCCCCAGGTGGCCAAGGTGGGCAACAACGAAATGGCCATTTAATTGATGCAGGGGGAGAAAAACTTGTTTTTGTGACAGAGTGCGATTTTTTTTTTCATTTTAACCCCCCCCCCCACAAATGTTTTGTTGTTGTTGTTTTTTTGGGGGGGTATGAACAGATGAATGGGATTTTTATTTTTTAAATGGGGAAAGAAGATTTGAGATACATACCTCGAATAAATTGGATTCAAAAGGATTTTAATGAAGATCTACATGAGAGGTGGGTTTGAAAAAAACAACTCAGAGTTGAATATAGGGCATGCTGGAGCCTATTCCAGCTGTCTTGGGACAGTAGGTGGGGGGCACCCTGAACCGGTTGGCAGCCAATCGCCGGAGCCAGCATCGAACCCTGCACCTCTGCGCTGTGAAGTCGACATGCTAACCACTGGAACACCGGGGCGCCACACACATTATTTATTTGTGCTGTTACTAATTTTTTGTATTTTTTTGTCATCTCACTTTTGGCGAGAGTCCAGAATGACAAGGAGGGAGAAGTGAGGAAAACGTCATTGAGGGTGTGCTCGCTGCCTTCAAAGCCGCTGCTATATTTAACTGTGGTTAAAAATAATAACCACACTTCATGAAGCACCTGTATCATAATGACAAGCAACTGATATTGCCAGAATAACCACAGCAGCCCAATTTTCTCACATTGCTATTAAGTTTTCATTTTTCCAGCCATGAGTCTTCCTCAAGTACCCTCTGAATGACAGTGTTCACCACTTCGATGACAGTTATCGCTCAAGATAGTCTCCAAGCCCAAGACTGTACTTCTTCATCAGAGAAGCAGAGCAAGCAGATCCTGGCCAGAAGCCAGGACCAAATTAGGTCAAGAAAATGGTTTCTATAAAGTGAAAATAGGAAGCAGATTATACAGCATATTCACTAAATTTATACAAAACCTATCTGCCTCATTTGCCATTGCCAAGATTTTACCCCAAGTCTCATTTCAAAGTACACAAACGGTGAACTGGTGACAGTTCATTTCAAGTAAATTGTTTTTTTATTATAATATACCGTATACAATTTATATTGCAGTAAAACATTGTATGTTATACGCTTTGGACTATTTTTTATTCATTTTACACATTTCAAAAAATATCTATGTATTTTTTTGGTTATTATGACTCCAGATTAATTGATTGATGATTGACTTGGTTGAATATTTCAAGCATCTCGTGTGTTTTGAGAGAAGGCGAAAGAAACGTTCGAACGCACATTTTAGGGGCTCTGAATTAGCAAAACATTTCAAAAGCGGCTCTCACCAAAAGGTTAAGAGAAAACATCTAATTAAAAGGGTAGCGAAAGCTTGAAGCGTCACCCTCAGCAGCGCCCGCGAGGACGACGCACCCTTCTACCGCCTTCCACCACCAAGGTGCAAATGCACAAGACCTTTGCCAATTTGAGTTCGCTGTTCCACTTCACAGGCAGCACCCAGACACAATAAGCACATTTCTTATCGGCGTCTTGCCCTAATCTTTCCATCGTATTTACAATTGTGGATGCATAATTCATTTCCTTTTCATTTCAAATGCTGTCATTATCTGCCACGTGTGGAGGAAAAAAAAAAAGATTGTTCCTTTATTTAGTCATTTCTCTGATGATAAAAAGTCTTGGCTTTTGGCGGGGCAGCCTTGAAGCGCTGCCATCATTTATCAGTCCCACTCCATTTTTACTTCCCAAATTAATTAGTTCAGTCATTAAAAATTACATGTTTTAATTAAATTGCAGCCAGATCCACGCCCGTCACCTGGAAAGGGAAAAAGGCGCTGTGGGGGGGTACTGGAGTTGAGCGCTTTCAATGGGCTTCTTCGTGTGCTTTCAAAATGGAGGAACCTCTGCTGTTTGTCAAAATAGACGCTTGAAATCTGAAAATTGTGTTTTGACACTTTGTGTGTGTGTGTGTGTGTGTGTGTGTGTGTGTGTGTGCGCGTGTGTGTGTGTGTGTGTGTGTGTGTGTGTGTGTGTGTGTGTGTGTGTGTGTGTGCAAGTGGTGTTTTGCGGTGGGATTTCTCCGGGTAATTCGATTTCCTCCCACATTCCAAAAACATGCATGGTAGATTAATTGGACACTCCAGATTGTCACTTGATAAGAATCAGAATCAGAATCGCCTTTATTGCCATTGTATTACATACAACGAAATTTGGGTGCCACTCCTTAGTGCATTTAATAAGAAAATAAAATAACGGGTTAATAAATACAAAACTCAACAACAACACACAACAACAACATGATTTGAGTGTGAGTGAGAATAGTTATTGGTCTATGTGTGCCTTGCGATTGGCTGGCAAACAGTTCAGGGTGTCCCCTGCCTACTGCCCAATGAAGGCTGGGATAGGCACTCCCGTGACCCTGGTGAGGATGAGTGGATTCGAAAATGGATGGATGGATTTTTGCTCTTGCTGAGCCATTGAAAGATTTAATACTAGTGTTCACCACAGGATGGCAGACATCGCTTACCAGCGCCTCCCACCCAGAGGCTGGAGTTGTGAAGAAGAGCATGTCATAGCATTGAACAGAGGGTAGCCATCTTATGTTGCTGCTGTTCCTGACGACTTCTGTATTTTTCTGCTGAAAACACTGCGATCAACGTGTGCTTTACGCTTGGATCCCTGTAAGTACTATTAAGAACAAAATGTACAGTTTGCATTGACCATTCAGAGTATATTTTCTGAGTACTGTGAATTGTAACTGACAGAACTTGGGCTTACCCATTCATCCATCCATCCATTTTCGACCACTTATCCGGGGTCAGGTCGAGGGGGCAACAGCTTTAGCAGGGAAGCTCGGACTTCCCTCTCCCCAGCCGCTTGTTCCAGCTCTTCCCGGGGGATCCCGAGGCGTTCCTAGGCCAGCTGGGAGACACAGTCTCTCCAGCATGTCCTGGGTCATCCCCGGGGCCTCCTGCCGGTGGGACATGCCCGGAACACCTCACCTGGGAGGCGTCCAGGAGGCATCCTAATCAGATGCCCGAGCCACCTCATCTGGCTCCTCTCGACGTGGAGGGGAAGCGGCTCGACTCTGAGCCCCTCGCGGATGGCCGAGCTTCTCCCCTTATCTCTTAAAGTGACAGTGCTCTGTTTGTTAAACAAGGCAGCATTCACAACAAAAGTCCAAGTATGGTACACCTGGTTACATTTAGAATATATGTCTTTCATGCGGACATAAATTCATCATCCACTGTTATTTTTGAATGCCTGTTACGGTTGACTAGAGACACTAATATGTTCATTTACGTACCTGGTGGCGCTCAACAATGTTGAGTGTCAGTGTGCCAGCAGCTGCTGTCAGTCAGAAGACGTGTACTTACTTGTGAATGCGTTTACGTTTGTTGTGCTTAACGTGTGAAGTGCAATTGCCAACAAAATAAAAGGTTTGTTCAGAGAGCGAAAGAATTACTTAGAAGACACTTAATTAGGAGATTGTAAGAAGAGTGAGTTGTAAAAAGTTGGCCAATTACGTTGATAATGACTTTTCCGACACATCATTACATCTCATCTACATCTATTTAAGAGCAGTCCGTGCAACCCACGCCGTTTATTTGCAACATGTGAAAAATCACTGACAGTAATTTGGTGACTTTGTGGGTGTTGTGTGTCTATTCCACTTGCTGATGCTAATTTAAAAAAAATGTATCTTCACTTTTGCCAAAGTTTGTCTTATGATGGTGATGGCGTTACCTAACCAGGAATTGTTTCAATCAAGGGTGACTATGCAGTCTTTCGTGCTCTATAATGGGACTCTCTCTCATTATGTCAGTATGAAGACTAAAATAAATGACTTTCTACCAGTAAAGGTACCTCAAAATTAAAAAAAAAAAAAAAGCAAAAATAAAAAAAAAAAACAGGTTTTTAATATGTTTTTAAATGGTTCACTTCGCCACCATAAAACATATAAGTAGTGGGTTTTTTTTTTTTGTTTTGTTTTTTTGTTTTTTTAAGGACATGTCAAAAAGATCAATTACACCCGGATAGGCTTTGTTTTGTTGAGCTGTAAAATGTATGAAATGCTGAATGAATACATTAAATAGTTGAACCATCCCCTATGTTCTGCTCCATTAAAGGACTGAATGATATCATTCATATTCTTCGCCCTTCTGCCTTACTTACTAATTATGACTTTGAGGCTTTGTGTCATTCACGACGTTAATATGTTATGCTTTTCTACATTTTTTGGCTATGCTGCGTTATCTTATGTGATGTCTGATGTTATGCTAGAGTCTGACCTTGTTTCTTTTCGTATGTCGGCGGTCACTTTGGTCCACACACACATTCATCTTGCACTTTTGAAGATGTGTGTTTCAATACAATAAATACATCCTCATTTATATAGTGCTTTCACAACAGATGATTTTGGGGCTAAAAACGCCTTACTCTACTTGGTCATCTTTTTGGGGTATCGAAAGGCGTTTTTAGCCCCAAAAAACGAACATATATAGTAAGGCGTTTTTAGCCGAAAAAAAACGAACATGTATAGTAAGGCGTTTTTAGCCGAAAAAAATGACCATGTTTCGGAAGATGTTTTTATCCGAAAAAAACGACGATGTATAAAAAGGCATTTTTAGCTACAAAAAAACGACCATGTATAGTAAGGCGTTTTTTTTGCCGAAAAAAATGACCATGGCAAGGCGTTTTTTAACCCCCCCCCAAACAAGGACCATGTATAGTAAGGCGTTTTTAGCCGAAAAAAAGACCATGTATAGTATGGCGTTTTAGGCCGAAAAAAAACACCATGTACAGTAAAGCATTTTTAAGCTCCAAAAAAACGACCATGTATAGTAAGGCGTTTTTTTTGCCGAAAAAAAATGACCATGTATCGTAAGGCATTTTTAGCTGAAAAACACGACCATGTATAGGAAGGCGTTTTTATCCAAAAAAAAACGACCATGGATAGAAAGGCGTTTTTAGCCACAAAAAACTACGATGTAAAGTAAGGTATTTTTTTAACCACCCCAAAAATCGACCATGTATATGAAGGTGTTTTTAGCTGAAAAAAACGACCATGTCTAGTAAGGCGTTTTTAGCCGAAAAAAACAACCATGAAGAGAAAGGCGTTTTTATCCGAAAAAAAAGACCATGTTTCGGAAGGCGTTTTATGCGAAAAAAACGACGATGTATAAAAAGGCGTTTTTAGCCACAAAAAACGACCATGTAAAGTCAGGTCTTTTTTAACCACCCCAAAAATCGACCATGTGTAGTCAGGCGTTTTTAGCCGAAAAAAACGACCATGTATAGGAAGGTGTTTTTAGCTGAAAAAAATGACAATGTATAGGAAGGCGTTTTTATCCAAAAAAAAAAAAAAACCGACCATGTATAGAAAGGCGTTTTAGCCACAAAAAACTACCATGTAAAGTAAGGTCTTTTTTAACCACCCCAAAAATCGACCATGCATCGGAAGGTGTTTTTAGCTGAAAAAAAACGACCATGTCTAGAAAGGCGTTTTTAGCCGAAAAAAACGACCATGTATAGTAAGGCATTTTTATCCGAAAAAACGACCATGTATAGAAAGGCGTTTTGAGCCACAAAAAAAGACCATATAAACTAAGGTCTTTTTTAACCCCCCCAAAAAACGACCATGTACAGTAAGGCGTTTTTAGCCGAAAAAAATGACCATGTATAGTAAGGCGTTTTTAGC